>NC_057428.1:9996297-10300556 GCF_019457755.1 Venturia canescens
TCGTGTGAAAGAAACACTTATACATTATGTTCTCACAAATTTCCAAATTCAACTGAAAAAGAGTAAGAAGTCGTAACAATATCGTATTCCTCATTCCTCGGTGATCACGTGAGACATCGTACTCCAATGTAAAAGAAATATACATATATTGTACCAGAAGCATTCACAGTAAACGGAGAAACAACGAATTCAAAACAAAGTGACTGTGTGTATTTGCTGATGAACAGGCAATGTAAGCATCAATTTTCATTGATCTTCAAATCAGTTTGTGTGGAATCTCCGACGCAAGCGGTAAGTACCCGTCAATACCTAGCGAATAATTAAAGTAACCAATGTGTGAAAATAACGTTGAAATAACCGGATATTACGTTAAACATAATTGTTATCTCACGCATTGGTCAGTCTTCACTCGTAATGTTTCATTTGAATTGGAAGAAATAACACATGTATTTAAATCGAAACTCTACCAATGAAGTTTTAATGAAAACTGAAACCGTTTTGGATCATTTCCATGGGTTATCTTGAATATTAATGTTCAGAAAAATCATTTTAATATTATTTCGATTATTTTTTTTCAATAAATAAAATCAGTCAATATTTGATGAGAGTGATTATCTTGTCAATTTGCCGATATACTTCTAAATTTTCATAGATTTATCTTTTTCCTCTCTCTATCTCTCTCACTCTTTCATTCATTCTTTTTTGTTTTGATACTCTCAGAGACCGTGTGTATTCATGCTTTTGCACGAATGTCTGTGTGCTACGTCCTCTCTCGCTCGCTCTTGTTTATCCTATAATCTGTACGAGAGATTTTCTGCCCTGTGGTCAGCCGTTCAATTTACGTACATTTGGTTTTGTTTGATTTCTTTTTCTCCTTCACTTCTCCTTTAAACGTAAGAAAGAGTGAGAGAAAGAAAGAGAGAAAAACGGAAAGAATAAATATTTTATGCAATCGCTTGAACTTTCTTTCGAGGGAGATTCATATAATTTGGAAAATGAGAAATAAAAGGAATTTTTTTCGCCTATATTTTTTTTCTTTACACAATTTAAAAAATAACAAAAATATCTGGAATTTTTCTTTATTGTAAAAATCAAAAAATCACATGGAAAATATGAAAAGATATGAAGAAACATGATGGAGTGAAAAAAAAATTACATTTTCCCGTTTCATTTTCAAAAAAAAAATTCTGACTTTGAAAAGTGCAAAAAATCACTGTACATTTCTTGGTTGTTAAGAGTGAGAAACCGATAAAACTTCTAAAACTTCTGGAAAATACAATATTTCCTTAAGTATGTATAAGTAAATAAGTAAATAACGAATGATTGAATGAGGAAGAGAAAGCGTCTTTATATTTAAGCGGGTGGGGATAAAATGTTAGAATGATTAAAATTTCAAACAGATCAAATCTCGAGTCCATAAACTTCGGATGATAATATGGAGAGAGATCAATTCGACTAGAGCTTTGAATGTAAAAATATTTTGAAAGCAATAATATTTTTTAGGTCCAAATGATTTCGAGAAAGATTTATCATTACAGAAATGGGTAACTTCAATGCCAAAGAGACAGAACGAAAGAAGACGGAGTCAGCGAAGCTGCAAGAGGAAGAGAAAAAGAAAGAGGAAGAGCAGAGGGAAAATGAAGAGAAGTAGAAAGAGGAAGAAAAGCTGAAAGAAGAATTGAAAAAAGTGAAGGTTGAGTATGAGGCGAAAGCAGAGGAACGACAGATGTCTTATATGCAGCTGCAGCTGCATATGACTGAAATGCAACTAAAGATGCAGGAGCAACTACAACAGCAACAACAAGAACAAACGGTGTCTGCAGATGCAGGGCCAGTAGAGGTCGTCGTCGAGAGGCACGTGGAAATATCCGAAAGACCACGTAAGGAATTTTTGGAAATATTCTATCAGTAATTATTTTCATCATCGTCATCATCATCATTATCATTATTATTATTGACATTCAATTTTTTATGGTCTTTATGAAATAGTTCTATTCTTTCTATTATGAATTTAGACTTGCGCGTGATTTGTGTTCAGATAGTTTTTAGGAAGCACATTATACATTCATCATCCTAGATATTTCAATTGTCAAGTTTATATTTTTCTCGTGCATTTAATTGCTGGTTCGTCAACTTGTCTAACGTACAAAAAGCTATTTATTTCCGCGCATGCATATTCATTGCCAGAAGGACGGTTCATTTCTTAAAATAACAATTCATTGTTCAATTAATTTTATTATTGAACATCCTCCCTCTTATACAGGGCGTTGGAGAGTGGCCGCCGGGCGAAGCAGGGCCGCATGGTTCCGGCAGCACAACGCGCGTGTGCGTGGGCGTTGGCGCGGGCGGGGACACTATTACAGCCCTCCATACTACGGGTATGAGCACCCATACCCCAGACCTAGCGACTCATACGATTACGTTTATCCGTATAACCCATATGGGTACCAAGAAAATGTATATGGCCCGTGGGTTCCGGAGTAAAAAAAATCATGAGATGCAAAAATTATGAAAAAAAATCAAATACGAATAAAAAAACAGAAATGTGGCAGTTGATTTGCGTCTTATTTATGAATCAACTTCCTTTCACTCTTCAGCCATCTACGAATTCATTTCTGCTTAGAACAAATGTGACCCAAACGCTACTTATTGGTAACGAGTAGTGAAAAAATAATGAAAAATTTTTTGTGAGTCGATATAAAAGTATCGCGTATCGAAATCCTTTTCGTTATTTGATTTATTAGTAGCGAGTATCGAAATACTCTTCGTTACTTAATTCATTAGAAACGAGTATTGATATATTTGTCGTTACTTGCTGAAAAAGTATCGCTATCGAAATAATTTTTCGTTACTCGCTACAAAAGTATCGCGTATCGAAATATTTTTCGTTACTCGCTACAAAAGTATCGCGTATCGAAATATTTTTCGTTACTCGCTACAAAAGTATCGCGTATCGAAATATTTTTCGATACTCGCTACTGAAATATCGAGTAGCGGTTACTAGTCGATAAATGGGTATCGAAGTAACGAAAAATATTTCGATACGCGATACTTTAGTAACGAGTAATGAGTATCGAGCGATACATTTTTTGGACATCTCTGAGTCGGGATACGAACGTGTACGGTCGGCATGATTTTCTGCGGGATGAAGTGCTGCTGTCACAGCCCACAAGAAACAGAACTCATCGTTATTTTTTATATTGATGACAGCTTTTTTCATTTTTATATCTCGTGGGATATCAGCATATGTTGAGATACCACCCCTCAGTGGCTCGTAGCGATTGATGTTCACTGTCAAATTGATGATTTCTCGCATCGACCAGCCGGAATCACGTTCTTGGAATTCTTCCACGTCAGCCAGGAGGCGATCTGTCACATTTTCGTCGAACCATGTCTGAATGTCCGCGGCTGTGAGAATCGCCATGTTTCGCGTGTTAAAGTACTTTGTTTCTTCAATCATAGCACCGTTTTTTATCGTTGAAAATTTACACGCTAATACAACATTGGCTTTGATATTTCCGTCTTTCTTTAGTACATTTTTTAATCGTTTAACTGTAACGACTTTGGCGTCGTATAAAAAAGATCGAAGGTCCTTGTGTATGAGATTTACTACTGCACCGGTTCGTATACGGTTTTGAAAAGCGGACTCCAAATGCGCCCAACGAACGCGATCGGATGTTTTGTCTCGCACACCGATATTTCCACCCGCTCGAGCTCTGTACTTTTCACTCAGAGCCTTGAGCAGGGAAATCGTCGTTTGAATTCTTGTTTTTTCACCACTCGACAAATTTGGTGTTTTCAAAATTTTATTAAGTAGCCTAATGTTTCGAGCCTGGTGATTTTTCCACTTTTCTACTTGTTCGTGTGGTGCGTGTTTTAATGCTATGTAAGCATTTTCCATCAGCCTTATTAATTGCAAACACTTTGCCGAATCCATTTTTTAACATTTGTTAACTTGTAAAAGATTACGATGTGAATGACGAGATCGCACAAGCAAGGATCATTATATATGAAAAGTCGTAAAAAGAGACAGCGATATAATTTTGCAACGCTAGAGAGGGATGAAAACATTTCTAAAGAATTTTTGCGACAAGCTTTGTAATTTGATATTAGAAAGAGATAGAAATATTTTTCTGAGAAATGTTTATGCTTCGAAATATTTTCCGATGAATATTTATTATTATTATTTGTAATATATTTCTGCGAATTGTTTATAAGTTTTGAAATATGATATTAGAGGCGCATGAAATTGTTTATAATAAAGTCCTTTGGAAATTTATTGTAAGATGATATTAGAAAAAAGATATTTCTGCGCATTATTTTGGTGGTATTACAATAATTGTAATATGATATCGTGAAATATTATTGCGCATTATTTTTTTGGTGGTATTAAAATTATTATAATATGATATCGTGAAATATTTCTGCGCATTATTTTTAACGATACACAATATGCGTCTCAGGAATCTTCGAGAATGATTTAGGGGGGTGGGATCAATAGTATAAAAGAATCAACAACTTGAGGATGCTTTATCAGTTGTAAGAAACCTTGAATCTGGCTAATTGAGTAAGTTACTGATTTTATTCAAACTACAGAAGTATTGCACAATTAGCTGGTCGTAGTGGAGTGGTGTGTTCCACTTCGCGTCTCATCCAAATCTGCCTCAGCCCTTCTCGCCAAGACCCGAATCCGTTAGCCCTTGGACATAGGGCCCCATTGTCCTCCCTAAGCGAGGCGAAGTGTCCTCAGGCATCTCAAGTGCTGGTGACGACGTCACCAAACTTCTCGCCTTACGAGATAGCATCGAGCATTGCTTTCACAGTCGAATTTTAACGATCGATGAACAAGCAACGAGAATTAAAAATACGCATCGACCTATTTCTGAAAGAAATTCGAGAAGTAAAAAATCTTATTCAATCGAAAAGTGATATTGATTATCTTACTAAGACCCTGGCTCATCTGAAAATCCATCGAGAAAATGGATCTATCAAAAATCAACAAAGTTGTCGGCTCGATGACTTCTTGCCTACGAGAAAATTTCCTGACTTGAAACCGGGAAAAACGTATCAAATCACCAAAATGAGACGTATCACCACCATGTATGGTCCTCGAATCACCGCCATTCTGGATGAGGAAATTTCCGTATTTTTGCCAGCAAGGATCATCAAGTTGTTGCAAGACGATCAACAACAATTCGAACAAATGTGTCAAGCTGCTGTAGAGAATCATTTCTATATACATTATATCGGCGGAAAATACAATCACTGTGAATTTTCGTACGTGTAACAAGAAGATTTTTGTTTACAACATAAGAAAAATATGTATAACCAAAAATGGTATAAATTTTTAACAATGAATAAAATATTTTAAACATTATTTATTATTTCATTTTTCTTATTGATTTCATACTTGATTACCAACAACTTTTATCGATCCGCAAAATTTTCTTCATTACGATCCCATCTATGGTCTAAGCGTTGAACCCCTTCCTATACAGCAGAACGTGTGGATGAAGCATCTCTACATAGCAACGCGAGAGCTCGTTGTTGTAGTAGTGCGTGGGGCAAAGCGTCACACTTCTACTACATTCAAATACCGTAGTAGCGCTCCTTATCAGAGTCGAACCTCTTATCCCATGATCGCAGTAACCGATGCAGCATACATGCTCGAATTTTGTCCAAACTCCAGGTTGCTGAAAATAATATTTTTTTAGTTTTGAAAAATATTATCAATAAGAAAACAACGATGATGAAAAAAACAACGTCGAATTTTGTCCAAACTCCAGGTTGCTGAGAAGAACTCGATGATCAATTAATTAACGATGAAGAAAAATTCAGATTTTTTTACCGACGTTACAGTGAATAAGACGACGAACCCAAGTTTCGAAAAATATTATTGAAGAGAAACAACGATGATGAAAAACAACGATGATAATGACAAATATCAATGAAGAAAGGAAAACAATGACGTGAGAAGTACCGCATATTTATTGCAATAATGAAGATGACTGAAATACATTCAAATTTGTAATATTATTTTTATTTTATTGAAGAAATAAAATTACAAAAAATTTCCGAGAAATGAAATTACAAAAAATTATTAAAAAGATAGAAAATTTATATGAAAAAACATTTGCGCACGGCGAAACTGCGCACGGTGAAACACCTCCCCAGTGAAAACTGCAACAGAATAAAAAAATTGTATTAATAATAGTGAAACATTTTTTTTTCACGGTCATCGTGACTATCGAAAAATTTTTTTTCAATTTTTTCTTTACATACAAAAAAGGAGTTTTGTAATAAAATTGATTCAGAAAAAAGTTGTTGCAAATTGCCTGAAAATAACGTACTCTGAATTCGAGATCATTTACTGTATAATTACGGAAAAAATGCTTTCTTAATATTTTTATTGAAAAAACTAGAGAAAGCTGCTTTGATATTGCAAAAAAATCTTAAAGAAACGATAGAACTTCCGTGGTATTTTCAAATCATTTTTTACCTTATACATTCTGCGAAATGGATACTGGTATAAACCACCAGTCCCCCTCAGGATCAATGAAAACCTCCGCCTCAACATCGCCGATCTCTAAGGTGACTATCTCATCGTCCCTCGCTTCGATGAAGGCTGTCATTGCCCAAATAACAGCATCTTTTACTGTGGCTTCATCATGTACCCTGTGACGTTGTGGCCACTCCGTCACCGCAGTCGTGGAGGTGTCTCTTTTCTCTCCCTCGTAGCTTAAGCCAGCGAGCCCCCTTTTTGTCTTTTGGCTCCGTAGGAGTCCTCGCATTAGGCCTAAGTCTAAGATTCAGCCTGCGCACGCCGTCACCACCACCGAAGACAGGACCACCGCAGCCCCTGCAAGCAATCAGGAAGAATCAACACCGACCCCTCGAATAACCGGAAGAGCCCTCACCCCTTACACCAGCCCCTAGACCCTCACAAGCCTGCCGCCCCCCCCCCCCCCCCCCGACAATACTCCCTCGCTCAGTCCCAGATCACCCCCCGCACTGAACCACCCGACACTCCCAGCTCCTCCATACTCTCCCGCAGCCCTTTCCCCATTAATCCCCACAAAAGGCCCAATTGGAAACTCACCTCGGGTAAGGGGATAAACCCCTTACCAGCCTGAAGAGCCGCAACCACCGAGCCGCCAGCGGAGTGACAGGAGTCGAGTCGGAGGCCCCTAACCTCAAAACACCGACACTGGAATGCAGCCATGAGTCCTCGAACGGCTGCCCGTCGGGCCTCCGGCGTCGAAGACTCAAACACGAAGCCGTCCCCCGTCGCCACGATACCGACCCGGGTTGCCGAGGAAAATCAACGCGGAACTCACAACCCCGTCGCACCACCGTATTTCCTCGGCCCAACGTCCGAGCTGTCAACAACTCGCGGAGCGAGCCGTCGGACGCAGTGCCCCGGTCGGCCACGGTGGCGCCAGTTACCAGCGCGCCAGCTCGAGGCGCCCCACGGGGCTTGAGTACCCAACATCGAGATTACGTCACCCGCCACCGTGGCGCCTGTCATCGATGTATCGACCCGAGGCGCCACACATCGAGCGAAGAATAAATCAGCGATCGTGACGTCACGGCGTCGTTAGCCAATCCAGCCCCGACTTCCCAGCCCCGTTCACCTCCCCGCCTCTCCCCCTCGCCACCGACCACATCGAGATGCGCGAGATGAGTCATCACCATTGGATCCCCCGTCGACGCGCAACATCGATCAATTATCGATCGATGTTGCGCAAGCAGGAAGAAGATCGCGGAAGCCGGCACGAGGCCTCACTTCTTCACGACTCGGCGTGCGTACCGTGGCTCTGAACGATTTAACCCGGCAATTCGACCAAATAATTAACGAATTCTTTGTACGACGACAGCGGCTTTCCCTGGAAAAGATTTGGAGTATCGATTGGACGGTGGGTGACGCCTTCATTTATTGTGTTGCGATTAGGGTTCCCCGGCGATCAAGTAAGTCGTTTTCGTTCTCTGTACAGCCGCGATGAAAAGAGCACGTGGCCGACGGCCATCTTTCCTTCCGGCTCCTTACGCACTCGCCAAAGTCGTGCGCCTGTTTCCCCGGATTATTCTCCGAGCCGCTGGGCTCGTTTGAGCGCAATTTAATTCGCTTCGCCCCGGTTTCGCCCGATTATCTGTCGCGATCCGAAAAGTGCTGTGGTGGTTAAGAATAGTGTAGTGAACCGTGCGTGGGCAGCGGCCCTCTTCCCCCCCCGGTTACCAGCCCTGCGCGGGTTATCCCGAGTGTTAATTGTTTCCGGAAACTCACGGGTATTGTAAGACGCCTGAGTGACAGGCGCCCATCGACCCGACGATTTCGAGTCTCGTAGCCGACCCCCCCCCCCTCTTTTCTTTCTTTCGTGATATCATTCAGCCCTCGAACGAGGCGTATCCTGCCTCCCCCGCGTACTTGTGTAATTCGACCCGTGTTACGACGAGTTATTGCGCTGTTATTTTCTCTCGTGAGAGAGACCCGTAGAGATTGTTACGGGTTATATTTCCTTGTTACTGTTTCCGATAAAAATCGAGAGCTTGTTACCAATTATATTTTTTGTTACTTTTTTTCTTATAAAAATTAACTGGCGCCCAGTGATTCTTGTCCCGCGAAATAAAACCACATTTTGTTCTCTTTTCTTCATTTATTGTGTAATTTCGATTCCATTTATTTTTGCCCCCTTCCCGCGCAGTTCCCCCCCGCTCGAGTGACAGGTAAGGAATTATCGTCATAACCCTTAGCCAGTGTCTGGGTATGTGAGCACGAATAAATGCCGAAAAATCTTCCATTTTTTTCAAATCTGAAAATAAAAAAGACTATTAAATAAAATGCTACAATTTATAAATTTGGTAATCGCAAAAATACACAAATATTTTTTTTCATTCACAATACATACCTCTTTCGAAGGGTCCAACTTGTTGATCGTCGTGATAGATTTTGAGCGAGTTCTGTTGGAGCCAGCTTTTATAAGGTTTCATTTGTTTATATCTGTGCGCAGAGTGAGAAAAGAATAAATTTTCAAATGCGCACATCATACACAAAGGAAGATTGGTGAAAAAAATATGTGCGTACCGCTCCATAGCATCTACCGAGATCGCGTTACCGAAATCGAAATAATTCTAACGTCGTCCACATATGATAAAGCGTTAATGGCTTTATTTTGATCCATACGATAGAGACGAACATATAAATGCTCATACGCATCGATGGGGCGTTCTTTTTATTTTGACGCTGTTAAAAAATAATGCGTCACATTTTTTACCATCTCATATTAGATGAAACAAAAAATCTTCTTGTTACACGCACGAATAAATTATATCGAGCGCTATTAGCACCGCGATCATTGCCATTTCACAGGAAAAAATAATTGATTCTCTCGTGAAAATCCTCAGTCATGTAGCGATAGAATACTCACAATCAAAAATTGTTTTTAAATGGAAAAAATGATTTTTTATAATAGAACATTTTCTTAACGATAGATGGTTCTAGAAGTTTCTACAAAAGTATCTATCAGTAAGAATATTCAATAAATAATCATTCAAAATTCAAATGCATTTCTATAGATTTTTTTCAATATCATTTTTATTTACAAATGATATATGCAAATTATTTGTTATAAAAGTTACTTTGCAAAAAACATTGTAATCAACAATTAGTATTAATAATAACGTAATGCGTATGTCGTGAGCCTCGTGTCACTGGACCACGCAAAAGAAGATCGGGTTACAGGAGATAAGACGTTCCACTACGAAAAATGTTTCTATTTACAAATTATAAATAGAATATATAAATAGAAAATCATTTCTATTTACAAATGATATATGCAAATTATTTGTTATAAAAGGTACTTTGCAAAAAACATTGTAATCAACAATTAGTATTAATAATAACGTAATGCGTATGTCGTGAGTCTCGTGTCACTGGACCACGCAAAAGAAGATCGGGTTACAGGAGATAAGACGTTCCACTACGAAAAATGTTTATTCAGTTTATAGATAAACTTGAATAAGCAGGTAATAATTTAAATGTTTTCTTGGATCATAGAGCATAATGGATTATACGCATTGCTACGTATTCACGTCACTCGGTCACCCAGAAAAATATAAATAATTATTTTTTCTCCACGTGGCTCGCTGCGCAGGGCATCATGTTACAAGCATGCTCGAACTATCACGAATTTGTTGTTCTATCGTGCGGCTCATGACTGATGTCATATTTGAAAGATGAAAATGAGTCATTTTCTTTCTTAATCAGAGATTGATATTTCTTTCTATTTGCAAGCAGTATTGTGAGATTTAAAAAACTTGGAAACATTTATATATATATTATATTTATCATACAAATTTTCAGAAAAAAATTGACATTTGAGACAATTTATGATTAACGGTATAGGTCCATCGAATTCGTCAGTATCCGTTTTTTGATAGTGTTTTCGACATCGACGATAACTCTCATCGATGCACCATTCTTCAAGAAGTCTGCCCCATACGTCGTCAATGTCCTTCCATGCGTACGTTAGAATAAATTCTTGAGGAAGACGAGCGATATCCTCCGTCTTCATTGCTTTCAGACTTCCCAATGTAGTGAAGATTCTCAAGGATCATGGAGACGATGAATTTTCAACACCATGCTTCAAATACCATTCCTTCAAACGGTGAACGTTTTCAAAGGCACAATTGTATTCGCGTACCCCATTATGGTATTTGTAATGTTGATATATTGGTGCGGGTAATTTTCGCAATGCGGGGCAACCCAAATCCTCCATATTCCTGACTCTTATACTTGGCTGGTAAACTATCCCATTCACATGGAGGCTTAACTAAAAGGCATCCAAACTCCTCATAAGCTTCCGCACTGGGATAAATTTTAATGACTGCCAGCTCTTTCAATACGAATTTATTGATAGGCATCTTAAAACCTTGCAAATCCAAAATGGCTTCCATTGCTCAGTTTGTTTTTCACGATATCGCAATGCTCAAGTATTCAGCATAAAGTGACGATGAGGGAAAAAATCTCCTTTTATAGGGTACATCCCCACTCTGACACACATTTTTCCTGAATTTTAGAATCGGAACTCTTGAGATGAAATCGAGATGACGTCATCAATCAGATTTTACGCAAGATCACTGCGCAGTTATGACGTCACCGTAATTCCTCGACGCAAACAAGGTCACTGCACAGTTATGACGTCACCGATCCCCCTCCCCCCCCCTCCCATGGAACCTTCTGGAACATGCGCAGTACTCCCCCCCCCTCACATGGAATCTTCTAGAACATGCGCAGTAGAACCTGCGCAATGGATTTTTCTGCGCATGCGCAGTAGAGAAAAAGTGGTCCAGAACCGGTGTTGTATATCTACTCTTCATACTCACATTTTTCGGAAGTCTAATGTGACACCCCGCACTTAATGGTTTATATTTATTGATGTTTAAACTTAAATTCGTAATTCGAGCTAATGTCCACCCACTATCTCGTTCTTGAAATTCTTCAAGTGACGTCAGTGTGGGCTCAATAATTCGCTGCTCATACCATGCACTCAAGTCCGTCGATTCAAAAAGTTCAGTGTTTCGCACATTTATGCTTTTATATGCATGCTTATCACCCGCTGTGAACTCCCCATTGAAAACGGTGTTCACTTTGACACAATTATGTATTGTAATGGACTCACGCACTTTTTCCAATACTATTGTCTTAGCATCTGTAAGGAATAGACGCGGATCAATATGATTATGATTGATCACCGCACCGGTTGTCACTCGATTCTTAAATGCACTTTTGATCTCTCGCCAGATTAGACCACTATCACTTCCTGAACCAATGTGAACAAATTTTTGACTCGTTTAATGTTTCAATCCTTCTAGCCGTAGGATTTGAGAGCAGCAAATCGATGGTGGAAACCTAGGCTCAAGCGAATACGCTTCACTTGCGATTCCGCTTTTAACTCATCAATAAGTTCGTGGCACTTTTTTCCCACTCATTATACTCTACTATAGAAGTACAGAGTGCAGCTTGTTCACAAAGTTCCTTCTCAACATCTCCGAAATCCATGGTAGATAG
The DNA here is from genome assembly GCF_019457755.1 of Venturia canescens. Taxonomy (NCBI): domain Eukaryota; kingdom Metazoa; phylum Arthropoda; class Insecta; order Hymenoptera; family Ichneumonidae; genus Venturia; species Venturia canescens. The sequence goes on from NC_057428.1 coordinate 10,008,365, forward strand.
AGACGTTGTGGAGGTGATAGAGGATGTGGACCTGCGTGACAACTCAACTAAAACTGTGTCACTTTCGCTTGCCTTTTGAATAAAAACCTTTAATTCACAACTAAAAAAAAGAAAACAATTCTTTCTGTTCTATTTTTCTCAAATATAACGTTGGAACAAATCTGTTGGGAAAACTCAGGTTACCTTATTAATTAGAGATATGGTCACCGAAGGCTATTGCAAAAACATGCACATTTTTCGGAGTGAGGACAAATTCTGAAAAAAAATCTAAAGGAATATCTTTCAGACCGCTAATCACATAAGGGTTCCAGTATGGACACGTTTCAAAATGGTCAACAATTTATCACACATGCTATCTGAGAAATAGTGTGAGAAAAAAGTACTGCAGGACCGCTAGAAGAAAAATTTACCTTCTTTTCAGTTAGACGTGTATTTTTACTATCTTGAAGATAATGTAGGATTGGACGTAGATAGTAGGCGGAAGTTTCCATGTTTTTTTTATCTATTCTATAAACTTTAGCATTCATTTTTGCATGATTAGGTAAAACTCTTTTACCTTTTATTACACTGAATATCTTCAAATATGATGAGATAAGTGAGTTGTTTTTTTTTTTTTGAGAAAAGTGGGAAAAGCTTGCGGAGTGGGGTGAGTGCAAAAGGGAATAGCAAATTTGGCAGGAGCTTCTATCTAATAATAATAAACGATGATGATTTTCTAAAAAGATTTTTTAATAAAAAACAAAAAATATATTCCAGTGTTTTTATTATAGCCATGTGGTACAGTATCCGTAGTATCAAGTAAAATAATTCTCTTATTCTAACCAACTTAATGCTAATTTTTTCAACAATATTTCCGAGAATTATTTTTTAGTGGTACGTTTTGAAATTTATTGTAATATGATATCGTGAAATATTATTGCGCATTATTTTTGGCGGTATTAAAAATTATTGTAATATGATATCATGAAATATTTCTACGCATTATTTTGAACGATGAACAATATGCGCCTCAGGAATCTTCGAGAATGATTTAGGGGTGGGGATCAATAGTATAAAAGAATCAACAACTTGAGGATGCCTTATCAGTCGAATTTTAACGATCGATGAACAAGCAACGAGAATTAAATATACGCATCGAGCTATTTCTGAAAGAAATTTGAGAATTAAAAAATCTTATTCAATCGAAAAGTGATATTGATTATCTTCCTAAAACCCTGGCTCATCTGAAAATCCATCGAGAAAATGGATCTATCAAAAATCAACAATGTTAGTCGGCTCGATAACTTCCTGCCTACGAGAAAATTCACTAACTTGGAACCGGGAAAAACGTATCAAATCACCAAAATGAGAAGTATCATCACCATGTATGGTACTTGAATCACCACCATTCTGGATGAGGAAATTTCCGTATTTTTGCCGGTAAGGATCATCAAGTTGTTGCAAAACGTCCAACAACAATTCGAATAAATGTGTTAAGCTGCTGCAGAGAATCATCTCTATATACATCATATCGGTGGAAAATACAATCACTGTGAATTTTCGTACGTGTAACAAAAAGATTTTTGTTTACAACATAAGAAAAATATGTATAACCAAAAATGTATAAATTTTTAACAACGAATGAAATATTTTAAACCTAATTTATTATTTCTTTTTTCTTACTGATTTCATACTTCATTACCAACAACTTTTATGGATTTTTTATTATTTTATTTTATAAAAATTTTCTTTATTACGGTCCCATCTATAGTCTGAGAGTTGAACCCCTTCCTATACAGCAGAACGTGTGGGCGAAGCATCTCTACATAGCAACGCGAGAGCTCGTTGTTATAGTAGTGCGTGGGACAAAGCGTCACACTCCTACTACATTCAAGTACCCCTTCTTATCAGAGTCGAACCTTTTGTCCCATAGCGGCACGATCGCAGTAACCGATGCAGCATACATGCTCGAATTTTGTCCAAACTCCAGGTTGCTGAGAAGAACTCGATGATCAATTAATTAACGATGAAGAAAATTCCAGATTTTTTTTACTAACGTTACAGTGAATAAGACGACGAACCCAAGTTTCGAAAATATTATCGAGGAGAAACAACGATGATGACGAATATCAATGAAGAAAGAAAAACAACGACGTGAGAAGTACCGCATATTTACTGCAATAATGAGGACGACTGAAATACATTCAAATTTAAACATTATTTTCATTTTATTGAAGAAATAAAAATTACAAAAAAATTGTCGCAACTACTGACAATTCATAAAGGATATAGATATTTGATGATATTACAGAGATATGAAATTAAAAAAATTATTTAAAAAGATACAAAATTTATATGAAAAATTGCGTACGGTGAAACAGCTCCCAGGGAAACTGCAACAGAATAAAAATATTGTATTAATAATATTGAAACTTTTTTTTCACGGCCATCATGATAATCGAAAAATTGTTTTTCAATTTTTTTCTTACATACAAAATGGTTTTGTATAAATTGATTCAGGAAAGTTGTTGCAAATTGACTGAAAATAATGTACTCCGAATTCCAGATCATTTAAGGTCATACGTACTTGCTGTATAATTACGAAAAAAATGTTTTCTTAATATTTTGTTGAAAAGCTAGAGAAAGCTGCTTTGATGTTGCAAAAAAATCTTAAGGAAATGATAGAACTTCCGTAGTATTTTCAATCATTTTTTTTTTGCAATTTTACCTTATACATTCTGCGAAATGAATACTGGTATTAACCACCAGTCCCCCTGAGGATCAAGGAAAACCTCCGCCTCAACATCGCCGATCTTTAAGTTGATCATCTCATCGTCCCTCGCTTGGATGAAAGTTGTCACTGCTCAAATCACAGCATCTCTTATTGTGGCTTCGTTGTATACCCTCAGCCAGTGTCTGGGTATGTGAGCACGAATAAATGCCGAAAAATCTTCCATTTTTTTCAAATCTGAAAATAAAAAAGACTGTTAAATAAAATGCTACAATTTATACATTTGGTAATCGCAAAAATACACAAATATTTTTTTTCATTCACAATACATACCTCTTTCGAAGGTCCAGCTTGTTGGTCGTCGTGACAGTTTTTGAGCGAGTTCTGTTGGAGCCAGCTTTTATAAGGCTTCATTTGTTTATATTTGTGCACAGAGTGAGAAAGAATAAATTTTCAAATGCGCACATCATACACAAAGAAAGATCGGCGAAAAAAATATGATTAGTGCGTACTTCTCCATAGCACCTACCGAGGTCGCGTTACCGAAATCGAAATAATTCGAACGTCGTCCGCATATGATAAAGCGTTAATGGCTGTATTTTTGATCCATACGATAGAGACGAACATAAATATTATAAATGCCCACACGTATCGATGGGACATTCTTTTTATTTTGACGCAGCTAAAAAATAATGCGTCACATTTTTTGTCATCTCATATTAAATGAAACAAAAATCTTCTTGGTACACGTACGAAATTTACATAGCGCACTCTCCGACAAAAACATTTCACGCATCGATGAGACTTACCACTGTTACGTCCGGAGGGGACGAACAAGGAGGGAAAGATTGACGAGATCGCTCAAGGGTTTGAGTAAATGGCTAAAACATAAGCAACTTGGAACATAAAATGATCTATTAAACGAAGTTGAAGATTGATATTCAGACAGAAATTTGGTTTTCGAACGAAAATAGAGGTTTTTGAACGAATTTCGATATATACTTAGGAACTTACGTTACGGCCGACGGAAACAATTCTTCCGTCGTCACTCTAGCAGAACCACGCTACAATCGACGCGCGGTCTCACTCACACTCGCACTACAAAATGAAAAGATTGAGAAAAAGTTTGAAAATGTTTTGTTTACACTAATGAGTCGTGAGACTCGACAAGAGAACGTCCGTGAGGCAAGCGGTAATGTGTTGCTCACTACACGTTTGTTGACGGAAGTTAGGCTTACGGGTCCTCTATACGGTTTCACCGATCTTTCAGGATGTACTAAAACGCCGCGAGTTGCTAACTTACGGAGTTATCCACGTGGACGACCGAGTGTCAGTAACGATCAAACGGAACTAAGGCGAGAGAAGATCAACCACGGCGACGATTGCTCGAAAGCGATCGTCGTGGCGTGATGTTCCCGCACCGGCAGCACCCCAGTTGTCCCCATGGATATGTCCCTCGGAACTCACGATCAGGCGATGCTGATCGGGCGGATGCCGAGGGCTTCCGGCCCGCGGCGACACGAGGCAGCGCACAGAGGTCATACTCAAGGATGCTCTGTTGTCAAGTTGCGCAGTTGTCGGAGGAGGCCGTCGTCACGAACCGCGTATATTGAAATCACACGCGGGACGTGACACCACATTCTTTTTATTCTAACGCAGCTAACATAATGCGTCGTATTTTTATCATCTCATATTAGATGAAAACGCATAATTATTTAATCCAACTATTTAACAATATTTATTTGTGATTCTTTTTTACTTTGATAAACCACGGATCTTTTTGAAGATGGCTCGTAAAGAGTTCGAGACCCAAGCAATTTGACACTCATATTTACGCAGTACATGCAGTTCGATGCGTAACCCATATCATAAGGAATTCGACGCGTGCTACTACGACATTGAAATTCGAAGCTTGACCGATGTATTCAAAGCATTCGCACAGCAAAAAACCTTGGGTGCGACTTTGACCCGTATTTTGCATTTTCAATATGAGCGTTAAACGATAAAAATAGTTAATTCTCTCGTGAAAATCCTCATTCATGAGCGAAGATTTTTTCGATAAACAGTTCAACGCTTGTACGCAAGCTACTGCGACTAGCCTACATAAAGAGCTCGATGCGTGCTACTACGACATTGAAACTTGACGCTCATGTTTTTTACGGTATAGGGAGATGCTTGCATCTAAACATTGATAGCGAAATTCTTCAGATTACTCGATAGGACAGTTAATGCGAGATTCGGAATTGAAAACTTTTTTATTGCGTTTTTAATATTGCATAATACAATGAATTATCCCAACTGACATTTGTAACAATTTTTAATGAAAGGTTCAGGATCATCGAAATCATCACCATTTGTGTTGCAATAATGTTTTCGGCAACGACGAAATCCTATAATATCATTGTTCATTTGCATGTTTTCAGGTAATCCCCTCCAGACATCATCGATATCCCTCCATGCGTACGTCGTGATAAATTCTTGAGATAAATGCCCGATATCTTCAGTCATCATATTTCGTATACCTCCCAATGTGTGAAATAATTTTAAGGATCTTGCGAATGATGACATTTCGATACAATGCTTCAAGTACCACGTCTTCAAACGCAGAACATTTTCTAGCTCGCACATATAATGGAGTATACCATTGTGATATTTATGATGCCAGCATCTTGGTATACTCAACTCTCGCAGAGCGAGACAGCCCAAATCCTCCAAGTTGATTGGAGGTATCGAGTGACCTATAATATCTTCGATTCATCGTTTCTTCGCCAATCCTTTCACATACATACGACTAACACCTTTTATAATAGTATCGAATACATTTTTAAGCTTATCATATGGTATATCTCCAACATCCCATGGAATGCCATGGTGATTATGTTGACACCATAAATGTGTTCTCCTATACTTGGTTGGTAAACTGTTCCATTCGCAAGGTGATTTAAGAAGTAAGCACCAGTAGAGAAGCTAGGAGAGAGCTGGACCAGGGATCTCAGGGGGGTGCGGGGACGGGGGAGCGCGGGGTCTGTTGCGGGGCAGGGTGAGCTGTGTGGAGGGGGAATTCGGAGGTGCGTGAAGGAGATGGGAATCTCAGGGGGGTGCGGGGACGGGGGAGCGTGAGGAAGGGTCCGGCGCGGGGTCTGTTGCGGGGCAGGGTCGGCTGTGTGGAGGGGGAACCGTCTGAAAGAATAGTGCGAGACAGAGAGGAGATGAGAAGAGAGAGATGGAAAAACGGGGGTGAAAGAATATTTTCTTAACATCTTACATTTTTTTTTTGCAAATTTGATGTACGCAAAATTATCTCGCATATTTATTGATTCAATACAAAATTGAGATATAAAAAATTATAAAAATAATATGAATTTAAAAATTACAATCGTCATTTAATTAAATTCAAAAATTTTTTAATTTGAATTTCGAAGATTCCGTCTTCTGCAACAGATAAAATCCCCCTATTCATGATTTTTCTTTTTTTTATGCGGAATTCAGTGATAAATTAGGAATAGAATTACTCACCATTAATTTTTACAATATATACAAGTGTTGTATGCTGGGAATACACAGAGCGTTCGATTACAGTTGTAGCACCATATATCTTCCAGTGTCTCATACGGCCCCACGTTATGATCGCAGAAGGGCACCAAGTGACCATAGATCTCAGGGTTCCGAGTGAAACAATCGGTGCAGATCCGATTGTTCATTCGATCCAAATAATATGAACTTATTCGACAGGTCCGCGTTGCAGGCGTTATGGCCAGTGCCGTAGGTCGTGAGAGTGGCCGGCGATGTATCGACTCCCCATCATCCACGGAAGAGTTGGACTCAAATCCCTCGTCCGATGTGATGGCCTCTGCTGGCTCGATTTCATCGAACTCGACGTCCCTCCCATAGTAAGCGAAATCACGCTCGATGTCATCGAGGATGTTGTTCATTTCCTCATCATTAACATCAACATCATCATTTCCATCATCACTGTCATTATCGTGTTCATCATCACTCACATTCTCCATGTCTGGATTGTTGTCATCATCGTCCGAGATGTCGACAATTATAAGATTATTTCTTTGAACACTAGAATCACATTCGTAATCATTCACGAGATCAATCACTTCGACCTCATCGTCGGAAATGTTACTTTCATCACGATAACCATTGTTCCTGAGATCAATAATTTCGACATCGTCATCGGATATGTCGACAACCATTATTTCACTTTCTTTATCACTACAATAACTATCATTGTCGTTCACGAGATCGAAGATCTCCACTTCACTTTTACATAAGTTGAAACTTTGAGACATTTTTACGTTTTTGGCGAAAAGATAAATATGACGCGAACGCGACTGGCAATGTCACCGATACTTTTTCGAGGAGTGATTTTTGACGTAACGAAACAAAACTTTGATGAGTCAGTAGAGACGTAGAGAGCAGAGTGATTTTCCTCGTGAGAATAATGTCCTTTTAACTCTTCGTAGAAAGAAAGAAAAAAGAGGGAGGATTCTGCATACTCTCAACACTTTCACTAATGGCAAGCATTGAATCCCCTCCAACGACTTTCCACCAAAATTAGAAAATGTACAACTGAACTTTTCCAGCAAAAAAAAAAACTTCTACTGCTGGGAAAAAAATCTAAGGACCCGCAATGACCTGCGAGTGAGGAACGAAAAGGAGCGGAAGTTTTTTTCAAGCATTTCAAACTACCCATGAAATTCATAATCAAATTTATGACATTCGAAGTATGTCGAATATCCGCCATGGTGTAACTAACTAAGATTTACTGGCACTGAAAAAAAAAAAGTGTTTTCGAAAATTTTCTACGGAAATGCCCACCCACGCAACTTTTCTCAAACCAGATTTATCTTGATCACTTAATGGGTTTTTAGGGGGACGGAGTATTAAAAAATATATCATGAAATGATTTGGGGTAGTAGATCGGAAATTCTAATGGTGAAAGTGGGGAGGGAAATATTTAAAAGACATTGGAATAAAAAAAATTGGATCATTTCTAAAGTCGAGGTCGAGATGGAGAGGTGTGCAAGTATGTATGCTATCCACCCAGCGAAACATCCATTGGCATTAACAGCAAATGAACTTGAATCATTACCGAAGGCTTTGCTTTTGAAGTATTATAGTGCATTCATTCCTGCTTTATGGAATCGTTTACCCAAGTATTTGCAGTGTGATAGTGAAGTGCAATCATATCAATTGTGCTACGATCATTTTAATCAACCCTGGCTACATACACATATTGATCCTTGTAGACCTAAACGTCGAGATTGTGAAAAGTGTCACATAATGGAACGACTTGTGAATATCTATACGACTCTACGCATAAAAAATCCCTGTGAAATGACATCGGAGGAGCTCCAAATTATATCTCCTACCGTCTTTAAACAATGTTTTAGTGAATATACAGATATCCTGTGGGATCGTTTGCCAGAATATTACAAATGTGATAGAGAGATTGCATTGTTACGTCGTTGCGTTGAACATTGGAACGTATCGTCGATGGATGATCATATTGACGGTCCTGCTCCTCAACGACGACATTGTTGGAAATGTTGCGAAGGCCCGAACGTGTTTGAACAAGTTTAGAATGCAGGTGTTCAAAACGTGTTCGATCAAGTTTAGAATGCACGTGTTCATAACGTCGGCGGAATCAAAGAGATGACCCGTCTGAGCCTGTACAGAAAAAAGAACCACCGGAGGAGACTGTATCGATCACAATATAGATCACGTTTGAACCTGTTTGAAAACGTGTGGAAGGGGATGATTCAGTTTTGGGGTAGGGATAGATGGAAAAACTACAAATAGCAGAGTCCAGAAGAAAAAAGCATCACTTCACATTTTCATAAAGTTGAGTCAAGACTTGCTCTTTGTGGAAAAATCTCAAAAACTATATTCATCGTAAAATGGAGTTCGCTGCAATAAACGACATCATCGCAAAGTCCGAATATCTTCCTACTAAGGAGTTGAACGAGCTCGAAGTCGATGGGGAATATCTCGTCTCGGATGTCAGGATCGCAAACACCAAGTGGGGCAAAAGATACGTTGCCGAAATCAAGAATGAATTCAACATATTCCTGCCGCCACGAGTCGTAACGGCATTCGATCAGCATCCTGCTACATTCAAGAAACTCCTGGAAACAGCTCATAACGGGGAACTTTATATGAAGTATCTTGGTGGCGATTTGAAGGCCATCAAATTTTGTCAAAGAGAAGTTTAATGTTTCTCAACAAATAGAAAAAATGTAAATAGTATATGTGAATCTTCGATGAAGTGTGAGTAATGTTGAAAGAGGAGGAGGAGGAGGAAGAGTATTATATAAAATAAAAAAAAAAACACACACACTCATATATGGAAAAAATGTTTTGTTTATTCAAAAATCCCTCGTTTGCACAATGCATGATATACATATAACCAGCTTTTCAAAGATTTTACATTCATCGTTGCACAATTAAATTTCGATTCGTTGGTGTGGTGGTGGTCGCATTTCGATGGACTTTTCGGCAGTTTTTTCAACGATGGGCAGTCCAAAGTCTCCAAATCGACAATCTCCGTTGACAGATCCAAAAAGTTCGTCAGCCATGAAGATTTTTCGCAGCCTTTTACGAAGATGGTATGAGCGCCGCGTAAGATAGTTTGAATTATTCCTCTTGCCGCATCGTATGGTATTACACCAAAATCCCATGATAATCCATGAAAATTACGTTCCAGCCATTTGTTTGTCGTTTTATACTTTGCCGGTAGAGAATCCCATGCATACGGTGGTGCGAAGAAAAGTGTGAGAGGTTCAGCATTCTTCACGTCCGCACGAATGATTGAAATTTCTTTGAGTATAAACTCATTGATGGGTCCTTTGAAGCCTTGTAGATCGATGACAAAATCCATGATGACTGTTGGCTGAAGAAGTTGATGGTACGGTTTTATACCAATTTTCTCACCCCACCACTCACAGGATTGTATTCAACGATGCGATCGTGTAGAATGAGGCAGTATGCGCATGTTTGTGCTGGAATATTTGTGCTTGTTTCAAATTCGAGGCGCACATCAACAGGTCCAGACTTGAGAGAATCGTTCTGCTTCGAGCAGTCAATCACAATGAGAGGTGCAAATTTGAGAAAATCAGCTTTTGTAAGCCATGGTTCGGCCTCCTTATTGTAGTACATCGGTTGAAAGTTTGTATGCATATCGTAGAGTACTGCATACTGATTTTGTTCTATATTCAAATTCATATTACCATAAGGATAGCATTGTGAATTCAAGTATAATTTTACATCAGTAACGTTGCAATGATCAAAATTACTCGCATTTTGCCTCTTATTATTCTTTCGTCCTGTTTGGAATGCCAGGATCACATATCGAGGTTTTTCCAGCTGCGTTGATGTCTTGACTGACCACACGTGTTTCGATGTCGCCGGTAACATTGGATATTCATACAATTCCCACGTACGAAAACTCATTGGAATTGGGGTATCTTTGGCGATGAATTTCAACAGTTGAATTTTCCGTTTATCCGCCACGGTGACGTATGGAACGAGCCATTCAATTTTCCGTAGTGTAATTTTATAATCTTCAGCGGCTGGTTGAACTATGGCATTATCATCGGAACGTGATCTAGTCAAAATCAATTCGTGCTTTGCATTCACCACCATTTTTCGATAATCTTCAGCAAATCCCAGCAGCATGCTCAGTGGTATGCATACGTCAAAGTTGCCTGCTACGTCTACAATTTGTTTAGTCTCCTCAACATCGAGCCAACCGGTGTTCTCAAGCATTGCACTTCTCGCCGATGAATGAGATGTATATCCTTTGATGAGAGATGTGATTCCCACATTTTTATTACGATCGATTTCAACTGCGTTAAGTTCATAACGCACCTCCTCGAATAAATGACAAATGGCATTGTTGACGAGGCTCGTTGCAGCTGTTACGTCGCGGGTTTGTGTCCACCAGAAACGGATAGACTAAGAATCGACCAAATGGCGAATTGACCCAAGTAACGGTTTATTCGAGGTCCCTGTGTTTGGAAGGGGGTTTTCCCCTCCGGGATTGGAACCGCTTGCGCTGCCGATCTGCGTTGGCGATAGGGTTGGAAAAGGCGAAATAAATTAAATGGCGAAGTAGCGAGCACTTACCTTTTCCTCGTAGCGGTGAAGCGTTTAGGGTGTAAAGCGACTTACGGAGTGTCCGGGGGAGTCTCGATTTCAGGGGGTTCGGGAGTGCGAACCCTGATTATTGTTGACGCCTCCGAAGAGACTGGTGATACAGCACGATACAATTTGGGCGTGCCCTCGATGTTCGGGCTCAAAAGACGCCCGGTTGGGTACTCCTTGCTGATCACGTATATTTTGCAATGAAGAGTGATTTGAGAAATAATCTTGACAGATGGTTTCGATGGTCGTTCCAGATTTACGGATTTGAGTTTTGAAGAGCTTATTATTTTCAGAGTTCTGGGTAAATGAGAAATAAACAGATGATTCGAGTTTGACGAAAAGAAATACGCTCGTTCCCTTTTATTTAGTAAAGAGTTCGAAATTACAGGACGGCGGACGAACCGTTGTAACTTAATTAAAACGCGAAGAAAAATACGATTTTTACAATAGGTGTACGCGGTGAATTTTTGGCAAACTTGCTCGAGAGGTTTTCTCGAAACGCGCGAATCGAAGCAACCCGAATACCGGGAACGCGTATCGCGGTCCGTATTCGCTTGACGAGTCGAACAAAACAGAATTTCCGGAGTTTATGCGCACAAGAATTTCCGTAGTGGGGAGACACACTAATAATTTATCGGATGAGTCTAAATTTAAATTTAATAAAATTGAATTGAATTGATTGATTGATTAATTAACTGAATTTGGTTGATTGGTTAATTAATTGAATTGGTTAAAACGGGACTATTCGAGATTGATTTGTAAATTATTGAAATTTTGAAGGTAAATTTAAATTTTCGAAATAAGATTATTTGGGCTCGAATTCTTGGATTCACGTGGGGTGATTCAAAAATAAAGAAAAACGCGGGATTAAATTTGAATCGCTGAAATGATTTCAAGTTGTGATCGAAATTTAAATGTTGAATTGACAAAAATAAGTTAAAATACAAAATCGTGGAAACTATGTGAACCTGAAGTTTGAGTTTCGAATCAACGAAACAAACCCAAGATCACAGTTACCGATTCGAACTGTTAAAGCAAGCTTGTGGTTTGGAATTCGAATTAACGAAATAAACGCAACCTTGAGATTTTTAAATTTGAATTAATTGTAAAAGATGGTGAAACGTAAGTTTGTTTGGATAAATTGAGTCAATACGGATCAATGTGCCGACTCTTGAATTATTAGATGGTTTAATTTAATACAGTGGACTTACTCGAATATTCGAAGGCAAAAGGGGTGAACTGGATTTTTCTCGTGGCGCACAAACTTTTACAGAATCGAAACACTTGATTCTGAAAGTGACACTCGCGAACGCGATATGCAGGTTGCTAGGATTTTATTTGGAAATACAAAATTATGGAAAAAACAAAGTAAGGCAGATTTGAGCCGGTACCGACACTCAAACACACGCGCTTCGCGAAGCTCGAGAGTTATGACCACAACCGACGCGATTAAAAGTGAATTCGCTCGGACACGAATATACTCCGAAAAAATTGAGTGAGCGAAGCGGGTGAGTGAAGATCGAAGACTGACTGACGCCTTGACACTTTTCGACTCCTCCGATTCGCGAATGGAGGGGGTCCAGGCATTAATCTTTCGCTAAGTGTCTCACGGTAACTGGAGCTATAGGGCCGACCATGCACGTAGACCGGATGCTAGCAGTGCGAAAAATATCGGTAGAAACTCCACGTGCGTCGCTCTAGACTAAACCGAGGCGAGCTCGGACGCCCGGATGGAGATAAGAGATTCGCGTCGCCTCTCGGCAGACGTTTGCTTCGCGTAATCAGAAACTATGGGAAGGTATTCGTGCAACTTTGACTTATACAGGTCGGCTCGGAACTCTCCCGTTACCGTGAGAAACTTCATTTTGGAACGGTCTTGCGTTTTCGCTATCGCTGCGAAACATTATTTTTATAGTACTCCCGTGGTATTAATATAACAAGTAATTTTTTTAAAAATCCCCAAAAAATAAAATTTGTTTACGGGGTTGAACCCGAGGACGTAACACCTCCCCCCCTTTAGTTCGAAGCCGCAGACTGAGAACCGGCTGTAAGACGCTCTAATAGTCGAGGGTCAACTCCGGTAGGGCCCCTTGGAGCTGGTGTTGGTTGAGATGCCACTACTGATGTTAATTCTTGTTCTCGTGGCAAGTGGTAAATGTTGTCTTGTTGCATGTTGTTGTTGCGGTATCTTCGCGTGATGAGCAGATGAGTTAGGAAATTACAAATAGCTCCGGCGAGAGCGAAACTCCAGCCGTAGAGTGTGTGCAAGGTGTACCCTTGGATGATTGTGTCGAAAACAGCCTTAATCGTTGAAAAGATGAACACGACTGCGAAGAATCCGGCGCTAATAATTCCAAATTTCTCTAAACCATGCCACATTTTATTTAGTGTGCTTTCCGCCAGTTGTTCGATGCTTTCTGTAGTTAATAGGTTATGGAAGGCAATAGACCCGGCAGGTACCGAGTAACCAGCTGAGCCACGAGCGATGGTGTTTAATAGGGCGGATTTTTCCGCTGGAAACATAATTTTGTCGCGAAGTTCGTTTAACTCCTCTGTTGTGTAGATCCCGCTTTCCGCAAGATTACCGATTGGATTATAAGTCCAAGATGGTTGAGACAGTGGTTGAAGTTGTTGAGGGTTAGGCACCGGAGCTCCGTTAGGGTTGAATCCGTACCAATGGTTATCGATGTAATACTGAGCTGGTAGTAGTGGGTCGCACTCGATTTGAGTGCCTGTTTTGATCAAAATCTTCGAAGTTGGTGAGAGAAAACGTGACGAGTTTCTGTAGGTCACTGGAAGTTCGTTATAACATTCCGTTGTCCTGCGGATACTGCATTCGACCGGAGTGCATTTGACGATGTGTGCCACTTCGCCGGCTATGACGGCCGTGTAACCCAATGATTTCGTGACGGTACTTGCAAATTTTTCCGGGAATAATGTTGCCGTTGTGAGAGAATTTTGAAGAACTTGTCTTTCCAACTTGCATCGTTGTACGATGACGTCTTGATAGAGTCCCTGGATCTGCGATCTCACGTGTTTTTCGACGTAGATGAACTTGGAATTCACGTACGAGAAAATATCCAGATTACTGACGGAAATTTTAGTTTTTGAAGCAAAGGTTCTTCCTCTGGTGGTTTCCAAAATGTAGAGTTTGGGGTGTTCGGTCCTGATCAGCGTGTAACCGCAGACGTGAAATTCTGATTTTGCAGCCAAAGCGAATGTTGTTTCCTGAGTTGTCAACGAATATATGTTGGGATTGTTGGTCGTAAGGTTTGCATTGATTAATTTTGTTGCTGTCCCTTCGAAGAGGACGTCGTAGTGGTTGAAGTTGCACGAGTCGGATGGTTCTGTTTTCCAAAAAGCCGAATTGCCCTCCGTGTCCATGCAAGTTCCATCGGAAAGGACGCAATGCGTTCCGGAACGGAGTAGAATTTTGTTGTTAACGGTGTTGGCGTCCGCTTGGTAATTGGACACAACGATCTTCACGGATGCTTGCACGACGACGTTCTCCCAAGTTCCAAAAGGATCGCTATATTGAGTGCCAGCGCAGGTGCCATCCTGTTTGATGCTGCCTGCCAGAGTGACCGCCCGATTGGTGGTGCTGTTGCGGCGTACGCCTACGATCTCCGCGGCGTTACTCAACTGGAGTAATCCAGTCTCTTGCAGGTGGATACAGGCCCGTTCATCGAGTTCTTGGAAGTACACTTGTTTCCCATTAGCAACGATGGAGACATGGGAATGCATTCCACAATAGTAGATGGTGCGATCAATTTCTATCCGACATTGGATGACGGACGTGTGCGAGAAGTCCGAAAGTTGGAGGAGTTGCATATATATCGGAACTGTAGTTGCCACGTTGACTGGGATATTACACTCTCCGACGCTGTTAAGTGCGATTGTCGTAACATTGAGATTAGATCCGCCACAGTCATAGCCTAGTAGACCGACTGTTTGCTGAATGAGGGCGAATACCATGAGTGACGAAAGCATCTTTCTCTCTCTCCCTGTAACCAAACGGGAACAATTTTAGCGGTCCAGCGGTAACCGGGTGCCGCGCAACTTGTTCGAATGTACTACGCGGGGTTTGCCCTTATGAAGGATTTTGATGTTTCCACCCGATAGGATTTCGATGATGGGGCAAGGTCCCGTATATTGATCTCCGAATTTGCCCTTCACAGGTTCTTTCAACATTAACACGACGTCCCCGACTTGGAAGTTTCGCGGGTTTATTTTTCGGTCGTAGTAGGTCTTCGACTTCTCCTTTGCTGCAATCAAATTGGCTCGCGCGAATCTTTGCAAATCGTGGATCTTTTCAAAAAGCTGTTTTAGATACTCTGGGTACGTTGCGACTCGTTCCTCTTCAATGTGGAGATGTCTTGATGGTAGACGCGCTAGTTTCCCGTACACTAATTCGTAAGGGGTGTATTTTGTTCCCTCGTGTTTGCTTACGTTATAACTAAACGCACCCAGTTCAACAAAATCGTCCCATTCTTCGTCGGGGCTAACATATTGCTTAAGGTATTCGATTAACACGTGGTGAAAACGCTCGATAGACCCGTTCGATTGTGGGTGGAATGCAGTCGTTCGAAAGAGTTTAATTTTAAATCTCCTCGCCATAGCCTTCATCAAAATAGACTGGAAATTCGTGCCCTGATCGGTAAGTATGGCTTTTGGGGGACCAAAGATGGCAATAAAACGTTTAACCAATGCGTCACAAACGTCTGTGGCGGTTGTTTTAATTAACGGTACGGCCAGAACGAATTTGGTAAGCAGATCCTGCATCGTGAGAATGTAGGCGTTACCCTTTTTCGTGACCGGGAGTGGACCAACGATGTCCATCGCAATTTTATCAAAAGAAGCACCAGGGGTATCCGTCAATACCATGGGCTGCTTTGTTTTAACACGAACCAATTTTTTTAATTGACAATTTTTGCACAATTGGATATATTCTTGAATTTGAACCTTCATGTCCTTCCAAAAGAAATTCTCGCGAATAAGTTTGTACGTTTTATTGACACCTTTGTGCCCGCCGAGAGTCGAACAATGCTTTTCCGCGATGATTCCGAGCCGTTCTTCTTCAGATGGGTAACGTATTAATTGTTTACAAATTGTGAGGGTCAAGTTCAGATCCTTTAAAATCGTGATAAAGCGCAGTTTCACGTCTGCCCATTGGACTCCCCCAACGAGGTCTGTCCTAGCGATCGAAATCGAGTTAATTTGCTCCTCTAAAATTGCATCGCGTAGCGACGTGATTGTTTCGTCTAAATCTTCGAACGCTAGGTTTTCCCTCGCGTGGAATAGAATGGGCAGAGCCATGACTTTACGGTTTTTGAAATTTCGCACATTGACGCGATAAATTGTGAGGTCGTTAAACGCTGGTAACTTCTCGGTTACCTGTAGATCCTTTCCCCCGGAATCGACGGGAATGCCAGATCTAGTGATAAAAACCACGTAATTATCTACCTGCATGGATAAATTGTCGCGAGTTTCGCGAATTTTCAGGGAATCGTGAACCTCAACATCCTGGTCATCCTCCGTCTCAGGACGGGGAATAGGATCCACATTTTCATCGTCGGAATCACTTGACGAATCGGAGTCGGACGCGTCTGTCTCTATTGAATTTCTACGATTGAAATCATACAATTGATCCTCGGGATCTGATTCATTTATTTCTTCGATTAGATCTTGGACATCATTGTCGATCGGGTCTCGACCACTAAACGCAGACGGGTCGTCTCCCTTACTACAACCCGGAACTTCGTCCGGAAAAGCTGAGGCTTCTTCCTCGCTTGACAAAATCGGAACTTCATCCGGAACAACAATCGGAATCGTTTCCTTCTCTTTCTTTTTCGTAGATTTCGCTTTCTTTCTCCTAACGGTCTCTGATTCGATTTCTATCTGTTCTTCGATCCTCTTTCTCTTGCGCAATTGCCTAGGAACTGGGATTTCTCTCAGTTCGGGAGCAGGGGCGGACTGGGATTCGGACGTGGGTGGACCGGGATGCACCGGTGGGTTTTTCCCGTTCCCTTTTCCCTTTTTACGTGGGCAATGAGCAATACAATGAATTGTTTTTCCTATTTTGGAATTTTCTGTTATTTCTGCTTCGGGCGGATTTCGTGACAAGGCGTCAGCATTGCTGTTAACCTTGCCAGGTTTGTATTTAATTTCGTAGGAGTAATTTGAAAGACTGAGTCTCCAGTGGACGAGACGATTAGCGGGATCTTTAACTGAGTTTAACCAGACGAGTGGCTGATGATCGGTTAATAACAGAAATTTACGCCCATAAATGTACGGTCTAAAATGATTGACACAATAAATGATTGCAAGGCATTCTTTCTCGATCACTGAATAGTTAAGTTCGTGTTTATTCAAAGTACGTGAAGCGTACGCAATTGGTTTGTCTTTACCGATTTCTCCCTGACTAAGCACGCCACCGATAGCTGCGTTAGACGCATCGGTCGTGACGATGAAATCCTTTGTGAAGTCTGGGTACTGTAACACGGGCTCCTTGCAGAGAGCATCTCGAAGAGTCTCGAAAGCTGCTTGTTGGGTTTGGGTCCACTTAAAGGGAACCCCCTTTTTAAGAAGATTGGTGATTGGTTTTGAGATTCCGGAGAAATTTTCAATAAAACGGCGGTAATATCCCGCTAGACCCAAAAATTGTTTAATTTTTTTTTGATTGTTTGGAACTGGGTATTTTTGCAAGGACTCAATCTTTTTAGGATCGAGACGGACGCCTTCGCTGCTGATGACGTGTCCAAGGTAGCCGACTTCACGCCGGAGAAATTCGCATTTATCGGGTTGTAGCTTGAGGTTTGCTTTCTGCAGTCGGGCCGCGAGTTTGTCAAATTTTTGCTTGTGTTCGGCCAAGCTTTTTGCGTAAATGACGATGTCATCTAAATACACAAATAGCTCTACACCTTGCAGACCAACTAAGACTCTATCCATGAGCCGTTGGAATGTTGCAGGCGCGTTTTTCAAGCCGAATGGCATTCGGTTAAATTCATAATGGCCAAAGGGGGTGGAAAATGCCGTTTTATGTTTATCGGCAGGATCCACTTTAATTTGGTGGAAACCGCTGGCGAGATCGAACACCGAAAAGTATTTAGCGTTGCCAAGCTGGTCTAAGATTTCGTTGATTTGCGGGAGGGGGTAAGCATCCCCGATTGTCTTTTCATTGAGGTTGCGATAATCGATAACCATTCGCCATCTCTTGTTTCCTTGGGAATCCTCCTTTTTGGGGACTATCCACAGAGGAGCGCTATAGGGCGAGAGGGAAGGTTCGATTACGTTATTTTTGGCGAGATCCGTTACTTGTTTGGTAATCTCCTCCTTATGAATCGGAGGGAAACGATACTACCGTGTGAATACCGGCTGATCGTCGACGGTAGTGATTTTGTGATAGAAATCCGGGACGAAATTCAGGGGTTCGTCCGGCAAGTGGAATAAATTCGCATTTTCGCGGATAAGTGGTTCGAGACTATCGCGTTCTTCTTCATTGAGGTGGTCTAATCGAAGTAAATTTTTAACCAGTTCAACGCGGTCTAGTTTTTCCACTACGCGGATTTGGCGCGCCGCTGGATCTTCGAGGGGTACGTGATGCTCTATCTTTTCAAGTTCTAATCCCGATGTTTCAGTGGATTCAAATTCTAATAGTTTTACTTTCGGAACGTTCCAAAAATAATCTTTTTCGGTTGCGTTACAAACGATGATTTTAGCGATCCCGTTCTCAACACGGACTACGGCTTGGCCGCAGTAAATACCGGCTCCAAAATTTAAGTTCGGCAAGTATCCGATCCCGATTTCTGGGTTTTCGATTTTGACAAATGAAACGGTCTTTGAACGGTTAGCGATGAACACGGAAGGGCAGTCGACGAACGGGACAGTCTGTCTGAAGTTTTTGCCCCAAGATAAAAGACGTTTAGACCAGTCGATGGATGCTGCGTTTTCAACAAAAAATTCGGCTCCTATTAGACCGTGCTGAGGGAGCGAGAAATCGTCACCGACGACATGAAAGGTGGTGAGGGTACCACTCAGCCATATCCGGATAAACCCGAATGTGTAAATCGGTTTACCTGCTATACCGACTAAAAGGATTTTATTTTCGGAGTTGATGGTAACGGAGCTCCTGATACTTCCTATTTTTACTAAATTAACCTCCGCACCGGTGTCGATTAAAAACTGATTCGAACCCGTTAGTTGAGGGCTATCGAGTGTAACCGTGGGAGAGTTAAATTGACGTTTTACGCCGAGGTTGACTGTTCGGATTCTAGTAGTTGGATCGAGTTTACAGGGCTGAGAACTTGGGGCTCGCCCGCCGTGCCCTGTTCGACTGGACGAGGACTCGAGTTTTTTGTGAGGTCAGCGAGTTTCCTAAAGCAATGTGTCTCGAAGTGGCCTTGACGATTACAGTAAGCGCAGTGAATTTCAGCACTAATCGAGTTGACCTTATTTCGATTTTGGTTCGCGTGAGGCTGGTGGTTTTGGTTTCGAGTTTGGTTTTGATCCGGGTTACCGGAATAACGGTTTGTGCGGTTGTCCCTTTTAGGACGTTTTTCGGGAAACTTCGTCCAACAGTTGTCTGGAATATGCCCGTTTTTTCCGCAATGAGGACAGGGGCCCGATGCAGTCGAGACTGCTTTCACGGCTGCTGATTGCTGAAATCTACTGGAGTGGTTATTGCTGAAAACTTTACGATCCCGTTCGGTTTCTTTTTCGATTTTAATTGCTTTTTCGAAAAGGCTATCTAAATCGGTATAACCTTCGAGCATGAGACGAACGCGAAAAAATGGCGGAAGGCCTCTCAAGAAACTTTCCATCGCTTCTTTTTTGTTGATTTCGAGTTGTCGGGGAAGTGGGAGGTCGTCTTGCTCATTGATGGCGAAAAGAAGATCTTTTACCCGACTGACATATTGAATAATATTTTCTGAATGCAGTTTTGAGATGACCGCTAATTCTCCGCGATACTCGTTCGTAGTTTTCGCGGCACCGAAAAAGGATTTCAGGCGATCGGTGAATGATTTGATGGTAACGAGATGATCGTCTTCGATGGCTGTGGCCGCGAGGCCTTTCAATTTTGTTTTGAGGAGGCAGACTAAATTAGCCTCGTTGCCCGAACTGAACATTTCCTGAACTTTCATGCAGGAGCGAACAAACCGGAGAACCGGGATATTGTATCCGCTGAAGATCGGAACCGTTTCAAGCGCATCCTTATATCGGATGGCGGAAATGTTTAGCCGGCCCGAGGGGTCCGGACGATTTTCGTGAGAAGTCGAAAGATCCGGATTTCGATCAATATTCGGGGCTTGGTTAGGATTCGAGGGAGCATTTGAATTATCGCTTGAATTTAACGTTGGATTACGAATTATGCTAACGATATCTTTTTTGAGACTTCCCAGCTCCTTGAAAAGCGCGTGAATGTTGGTTTTCACGTCTTCTATTTCCGGGCCTTGACTACTAATACTCTCTTCTTTCATTTGCAATCTCTGGAATTGGTCAGCTACGTCTTCTCTTTGTTCATCTAAAAGTGCTTCCGTTCTAGTGATTCTTTGTTCTCTTTTCGCGAGTAATTCCTCTTTAGCCAGTTGTTCTTGTTCTTTACGGGCTAATTGTTCGGACAAAGATTTGAGCTCGTCGGCCGAAAGTGGGAGAGCCATTTTGGTAATAATTCTAAGTGAATTTTAGTCGGAGGAAAGAAAAATTACGAGTTTATTCAGTTAAGTTCAAGCGAATTCAAATCTTTCGGGATGAACGCAAATTGACAACGCAATGTATCCCACCGCTGCCACCAAAAATGAAAAACCTGTTACGTCGCGGGTTTGTGTCCACCAGAAACGGGTAGACTAAGAATCGACCAAATGGCGAATTGACCCAAGTAACGGTTTATTCGAGGTCCCTGTGTTTGGAAGGGGGTTTTCCCCTCCGGGATTGGAACCGCTTGCGCTGCCGATCTGCGTTGGCGATAGGGTTGGAAAAGGCGAAATAAATTAAATGGCGAAGTAGCGAGCACTTACCTTTTCCTCGTAGCGGTGAAGCGTTTAGGGTGTAAAGCGACTTACGGAGTGTCCGGGGGAGTCTCGATTTCAGGGGGTTCGGGAGTGCGAACCCTGATTATTGTTGACGCCTCCGAAGAGACTGGTGATACAGCACGATACAATTTGGGCGTGCCCTCGATGTTCGGGCTCAAAAGACGCCCGGTTGGGTACTCCTTGCTGATCACGTATATTTTGCAATGAAGAGTGATTTGAGAAATAATCTTGACAGATGGTTTCGATGGTCGTTCCAGATTTACGGATTTGAGTTTTGAAGAGCTTATTATTTTCAGAGTTCTGGGTAAATAAGAAATAAACAGATGATTCGAGTTTGAC
This sequence comes from Venturia canescens, assembly GCF_019457755.1. Lineage (NCBI taxonomy): Eukaryota > Metazoa > Arthropoda > Insecta > Hymenoptera > Ichneumonidae > Venturia > Venturia canescens. The sequence goes on from NC_057428.1 coordinate 10,029,599, forward strand.
GAAAAGAAATACGCTCGTTCCCTTTTATTTAGTAAAGAGTTCGAAATTACAGGACGGCGGACGAACCGTTGTAACTTAATTAAAACGCGAAGAAAAATACGATTTTTACAATAGGTGTACGCGGTGAATTTTTGGCAAACTTGCTCGAGAGGTTTTCTCGAAACGCGCGAATCGAAGCAACCCGAATACCGGGAACGCGTATCGCGGTCCGTATTCGCTTGACGAGTCGAACAAAACAGAATTTCCGGAGTTTATGCGCACAAGAATTTCCGTAGTGGGGAGACACACTAATAATTTATCGGATGAGTCTAAATTTAAATTTAATAAAATTGAATTGAATTGATTGATTGATTGATTAACTGAATTTGGTTGATTGGTTAATTAATTGAATTGGTTAAAACGGGACTATTCGAGATTGATTTGTAAATTATTGAAATTTTGAAGGTAAATTTAAATTTTCGAAATAAGATTATTTGGGCTCGAATTCTTGGATTCACGTGGGGTGATTCAAAAATAAAGAAAAACGCGGGATTAAATTTGAATCGCTGAAATGATTTCAAGTTGTGATCGAAATTTAAATGTTGAATTGACAAAAATAAGTTAAAATACAAAATCGTGGAAACTATGTGAACCTGAAGTTTGAGTTTCGAATCAACGAAACAAACCCAAGATCACAGTTACCGATTCGAACTGTTAAAGCAAGCTTGTGGTTTGGAATTCGAATTAACGAAATAAACGCAACCTTGAGATTTTTTAATTTGAATTAATTGTAAAAGATGGTGAAACGTAAGTTTGTTTGGATAAATTGAGTCAATACGGATCAATGTGCCGACTCTTGAATTATTAGATGGTTTAATTTAATAGAGTGGACTTACTCGAATATTCGAAGGCAAAAGGGGTGAACTGGATTTTTCTCGTGGCGCACAAACTTTTACAGAATCGAAACACTTGATTCTGAAAGTGACACTCGCGAACGCGATATGCAGGTTGCTAGGATTTTATTTGGAAATACAAAATTATGGAAAAAACAAAGTAAGGCAGATTTGAGCCGGTACCGACACTCAAACACACGCGCTTCGCGAAGCTCGAGAGTTATGACCACAACCGACGCGATTAAAAGTGAATTCGCTCGGACACGAATATACTCCGAAAAAATTGAGTGAGCGAAGCGGGTGAGTGAAGATCGAAGACTGACTGACTCCTTGACACTTTTCGACTCCTCCGATTCGCGAATGGAGGGGGTCCAGGCATTAATCTTTCGCTAAGTGTCTCACGGTAACTGGAGCTATAGGGCCGACCATGCACGTAGACCGGATGCTAGCAGTGCGAAAAATATCGGTAGAAACTCCACGTGCGTCGCTCTAGACTAAACCGAGGCGAGCTCGGACGCCCGGATGGAGATAAGAGATTCGCGTCGCCTCTCGGCAGACGTTTGCTTCGCGTAATCAGAAACTATGGGAAGGTATTCGTGCAACTTTGACTTATACAGGTCGGCTCGGAACTCTCCCGTTACCGTGAGAAACTTCATTTTGGAACGGTCTTGCGTTTTCGCTATCGCTGCGAAACATTATTTTTATAGTACTCCCGTGGTATTAATATAAGTAATTTTTTTAAAAATCCCCAAAAAATAAAATTCGTTTACGGGGTTGAACCCGAGGACGTAACACAGCTAACGCTGCACCATCCGCCTTTGTCAGTTTGCCGCAAATGTGAATTGAACTTTTACTCGGTAGAATTGATAAATCTTGATGCTGGATTGAAATACGTATTTCATCACTGTTGTTGTATGTTGACGACGCGTATGGTTGATGAGCATGAACCTCATAATGTATGATGGATTCGTCAAACATGACGGGTGTCTGGATGTTTACGATTTCTTCCTCCATTGCAGGCAGCAGATGCACAACGAGCAAAGCAGATAATTTCTCACACGCGAACTCCACGAATTTTGAGACCCAAACTCTTCAATAGCAGAAGGTTTTGAGGTGTTAGCTCTTTGAGCGTTGATCGACGACTGCTTTCGCGATCCCATGTTGGCTTATTAATATTGCCAATACGATGATTGTAAATTATGCCCATTGAGATTTTATATGAAGTCTTATGGTGATGACTTCACCGCGGAAATTGATCAAATCTCCGTCTTGATCGACAATACGAAGCTGTATATTGTCAATGCGACGAGTTGTGATTGGTAGATAAATGACGCTCGACGGTACTTCGATGATTTTATAGCCGGCCGGTACAGATGGGAAAAATTCGTGAATTGTATGAACTTTTCGCCCGTTGATGTATGCACCAGTGGTTATGTTACACTCGACTCGAATGGCGTTCACTTTGAGAATGGATACGGGTAGATCGGACACATATCTTTTATTGGGCTCCAATCGACGCGACGTAAAACCCAGCAAAGATCCAATCGAATTTTTGGATGTAAAATCAATCGATTGATTACACTCAATTTCACTGCGTAGCGTATAATTATTCGGCTTAAGCTGAATTTGTATGTTTTTAGATGCCAACTCAGTTTTCAAATATTTTTCAATATCTTCAATTTCATAGCTGCCCGTTGGAATGGTCACCACATGATTTCCAACGTGAAATTCATTGCAACCAATGTCGATATTTGGAATCGAATTGAATGTGAGCAGCTCGACGAGTCCAAGAGTATAATTTTTGTCGGGCGATAGTTCGATGGGTGGAAAAAATTGTGCCTTGAGTATGGAGGATGATCCAGTAATGGTGATCGTCAAACTATCATCCATGATGCTCGCAGATTTAGAACTAAACACGCAGCTCCATAGTCCTCATTTATATAGTGCATAATTGTCTCGTCGATTTAGTTGTCCACACAAAAATTTCAAGCATAAATGCCCGCATATTATTGTATCGTATTCCTGATACTTTTTATAATTGTATTTCACGCTACCAACATTGAAGTATCTCATGAGTTCGGGTGGAGGTGGGAGATTACCGAAGCTGTCAAAGTATGTGACTCGTTGACCATTCTTTTTATATGCAACCCAGTGTGTCCCAGGGCCCACATTTTCATCCAAATTCACGATTGCCGATTCTTGTTTGAGTGGTCCATTTTCAGGCAAAGTGTCACGCATGAAAACCCCACGAAAGTTACGAATGTTCATGGCTCTCGCATACTTTAGCAGATCGATGTCGGTGAGTGGTTGATGTGGTAGCGTGATTATACGTTTTTTGTCCCGAGGTAAAGACCCAAACCCTGTTTGTATGGTTTCAGATGTAAACCTTTACCCAAAGCGATAGCCTCGAGTGTTCGGTTGTGACGTTTACTTTCCTCCAATTCCTTTTTAGCCGCTTGAGCAGCATTTACAGCTTTGACTATTGCAGCACTTCCACCAGACAGTGCACCAACGGCGCTAAGGCCGGCAAAGATGGGTACGAGGAAGGGCAATAAACCGCCGATTTTGCGAGGTACAGGTAGAACCCGAGGCGTGCGTACTTTAACACCTTTAACACTGGCACGCGCACCTTTCAATGCTGACATGACGATTTCACGGGGGTCACCACTACGAACCATGGCTTTCTTTGCAGCACTGATGATCTTTTTCAGGCAAACACTTTTTTTGGTCTTTTTCGTCACTCCTTTCATACCTAGACCAAATTTCTTTTTCGCCTTCATAATGTTTGTCACGGCCCAAGCACTTGCTCTTTCACCAAGACTTGCGTCTTTCGAGGTTACACGTTGCCAGGCTTGTTCAGCCAAAATTTTATCCGCCGGATGTCGTGCTTCCAAGTTTTCACGATTTTTCGAATATGCGATATCGTGTTCTTTACAAGCAGCGTCCAGCGCGTTTATACCAGGATCACCACGAGCAAGACGTTTGATCAATTTCGTACCAGGTCCACAATATTGATAGCCCGGTAGATGTAGTTCCACGGGGAGATTGTTGATTATACTGTTTACCAAACCTTTACCAGGTTTATCATGTACAATCATCACTCTGCAGTGGTTACAACTCGACTGACTATTCCAACATTATAAAGTTGCATTTATATGATTTTTTCAATCAGTCGCATGCGAGATGAAGTCGAAGAAACAAGTTTCGAGCGGTCAACTCCCCATAATAAATTTCGATGAATTTATTGTTGGAGCGGGTAGTGTGAAGAAGCGTCATGGAAACTTACTACCTAACAGCATTCGAGCCGTATTTTGTGGCCCCTCGAATTGTGGAAAAACGAATGCCTTACTCACGCTCCTAATACATCCAAATGGTTTGAGATTTGAGAATATATATCTATACTCGAAATCTTTGAAGCAGCCTAAATACCGATTGCTCGAGCAAATGCTTAAACCTGTGGAAGGAGTGGAATTTTTTCAATTTAACGAGCATGAACAAGTTGTGGCACCTAGTGAAGCTCGCCCAAACTCCATATTCATCTTTGACGATATAGCGTGTGAGAAACAGGACAACGTGAGAGCATTTTTTTCCATGGGAAGACACGAGATTGTGGATAGTTTTTATCTCTGTCAGACGTATACTCGTATTCCGAAACATCTCGTGAGAGACAATGCAAATTTTATAGTGCTATTCAAACAAGATGATATGAACCTCAAGCATGTATATAATGATCATGTCAATACGGATATGACTTATGCAAGTTTCAAAAAAATGTGTGTCAAGTGTTGGAAATCGGACAAGTATGGATTCATCACGATTGACAAGGACAGTGAGTTGAATGCTGGAAGATATAGAAGGGGATTTGATTCTTTCCTCACTGTCGATGATGATGATGATAAATAATTGTTCCCCTGGATTTTACAAGACAGTCTAAAGTCTGACTTACTCGTGTCAACATGAAGCGCAAAGAACTTTTAAAGGAGACGGCTGTATTGAGTGAACTTGCCAAGGCGAGTGATGCAATCAGACGAAAACATCGAATGTTGAAAAGTGGACGTGATAGTGCTCAGCAGAAAATGCAAGATGTGTTTAAACCGATTGTTGAACCATTAGAAGAACTAGTTTCATATACGAAAAAACCTAAAATTAAGAATGAACGTGTAAATGTTAAAAAGGAGGAAGAGGAGGAGGAGGAGAAGGAGGAAGAGTCTCCAAATTTTGGAGAAAATAGCATGAAGCAAGATATTTCTTTCAAAGATGATATTTGGCATGATGCAATTACTGATGAGAATGTCGGTGTACCCTTAACTAAAAATAGTGATAATGATATTCATGAAGATAATAATGATGATGAGGACGATGATAATTTGGAATCATCTGGAGATGTTGATAATTTGATACGTGAATATTTGGGTTTACTGCGTAGTAATAACAAAACAAGATTAGATGGCGTGTATGGAGTACGAAATCTCGCTCAAAACAGATTAATGATTGGTGATTCACCAATTCATTTCGAACTCGATCATATAGTGGTTGGAGATGAAAAGTATCCCAAAAGTATTGGCTTGGTGGAACTGTTGTTTAAAAAAGAGCCCGAACTCAAATATCTAACACCAAATGACTTGGAGAAATATCAGAAAATTATCATCACAACAAACAGCTGAGTTTCTCGGAGCGTAAGATAAGTATTCATGCCCCATTTTGATAGTTTGTCTCGAATAATCAGTATTTACACCTTCATATATCTTTTATTTGTTCTAGGTCCAGTAGAGCCAGCAGAGTTAACTGAGTCAGCAGAATCTCCTGCAGTGACAGCGGAAAGGATTTTTCAAGAAATCAGGTAACAGTAAGTAACTCACTAGTATTTTTAGTAAGTACTTTTTAGGATTAAGAATCTTAAAACTAAAGATTGTTTAATTGCAAGTTTTTTCATTATTTACAGATTTGTGGGGCCAGTGGAGACAGCAAAGTCATCAAAGACAGCGGAGACTATCTTTCCAATCAGACGCAGTGAAGGTAAGTATGTGAATGTTAACTTTATTAGAGGTTTAGGGCAGGGTGTACGTTTGAGTACCGCTGCCGGTGAGTCTTCCTTGGGACTAGTGCTGCGCCCGAGGACACATGTTATATTTTTAGGTATACGTGACCTTGTAATGATGATGTGTTCGTGAATTAGAAGAGGTTTTTAATCACGGAGCGGTGTCGAAGGTTTCATGAAATAAGTGTATGCGACGATATTTTGTTTATTACAAAATATTCTAATGAATTTATTGATCACCTTTTACACTTTAAAATGAAGATGTTTTTACTATGTATTTCTGAGTTAGCGATTATGACAGAGTTCTCCTAAATGATTTGGATTAGAGAGGAAGAGTTCTCTGATCTTAATGTTTTCGAGGTTCGCTACTAACTGCCTTACAACTGAAGTTCTTAGTCTAGTTAAAGTTAGGGAAAAGGATGCATTCTTTGGGGGTAAGATGCTGTAGAGGGGAGTCGTACTTTTTAGTTTTTGTCTGGATTGGATAATAGGTCGTGAAGTGGGTCGTCCGATTTGGTAATTGGATTTAAATATGGGGGAGACTTTTCTGCAGATGTGATTGGAGGAAAAGTTGTTCGAGGTTTCTTGGAATTAGGGAAAGTGCATTGGGCGGAAATGATAAGATGTGCAGATGTTCCTCTTGGAAATGAGGGATGCGTTTTCGGGGCTCGTGGGAAACGTTGTTTTCGAAACGCAGCTTTGGAATTCGTGTGGGTCTGGAGGATGTTTACATTGGTGATAAAGTTGGGAATAAGGAATATTTGGGAAAAGGACTTGGATAGATTTTATATCTTCTTGCGCCGGTCGTGTGTATTTATGTGGCAACTGAAAGGACGTGGGGTTTTTTTTTTTTTCGCAAGCACACGTCTAGGGCACACGTGTGCTTGCGAGTGTTTCGAGAATGGAAAGTTGAGGGGAAAAAATGTTTGTGCGGTTGTCGAGTATCTCGCAGGATATGTCGGTATATGTTTATGTAGTTTGTTGGAGATAACCGGAATTCTCTAAGAGTATATTTTATGTTGAGTTATCTTATTAGCTATGAATAATAAATTCATTAGTCGATAAATAATATCGACGAACGATGATGTGAGTTTACTATTGTAGATTTAAGAAGATAAAGTGAGGGGCGTCCAGCTTGATACTGGGATGTAACATGTGATTGGCAGCAATCGTTTCAAACAACGATTTAACTACAGTTTTTGCATGTTCCTTCGGCTGGATATGATCGAGACGAGTTGTGTTACGACTGTCTGAAATAATTCAACACGAAGATCTCGATAATTCAAGATTCAAATAAATCCAGTTCGTAGTCAATTTACGTGAGTAGCATTAACAACAAATAAATATAATTTAAGATTCAGTAATATATGAGTTAAGAAAAAACAAACCATTTAATTCTTAGATTCTTTTTTTAGCTTAGTCCGATTCCATGATTTCTCTTTGGAGATCTGCGATTTGAGTGTTACACAAAACCAGAAACTCTTTGAGTTGCGTACTTTCATATGATGATGTATGACTTCCTGACGACGTGCTTTCCAACGTTTACAATTCTTTTAACAGGACAGCTCGATCTTCAATCATCTTCTTCCATCTGGATGGTGCTCGTGAGGATCGCGTACTTGTGCTGAACCCAGTCACGCATACCGTTGTTCCTACTATTTGAGGTCTTCTCGTTTTTGTTTTAGGCTTTACATTGCAATTCCAGAGCATCCTGAATTTTATTATTGGAAGATTATAACGACGTAAGCGTATGCAAAAGAAAATTAACAAGTTACATCTTGGTGACATGTGATTTCTCACCTTGAGTCTTTTGTTGGTAGCGATAGCTTCTTCCATCTTCCGCTTGAATTTTTTGAAGGCTTCGGATTCCTTGCTCCTTTCGCGGATAAAGTTTAATTTTGGCTTGTTTCAACGATTCTAGTTCAATGGAAAGATTTTTTAATTTTTCATCATATTCTTCTTTCTTTTCAATGTTGCCAGTTTGTTCGTTATATTTTCGTGATAATTCATTGATTTCTTTTTCAACCTCTTGTATTCTTTTTCACACTTTTCTCCGTACAATTCCAATTCTTCCAATTTTTTGAGTCTTCCTTCAGGCTGCTGGCAGAGAGTTCGTATTGACGATTTTAATAAAACTGGATAATATTTTTCCTGCAATTTGGAAAAATTTAGGAACATTGCAATCGATCCATTTTCTTAAAGTAACTTGAATATCTGTCGTTCAGTGGCCATAAAAAATCAATTATCACTATGCCAGATTTTTAGAAAATGCAAGTATATTGCCTTCTATGGTTATTGGCGTCAAGACCGAGATAACTCTCAATTCAACTGTTGACTTTCATGATAGCCTCTTGTTACGCGAATGGCTCAAAAAACTGACTCGAATCCAACTGGCATTCGTTATCAACTCTGCCCTATATACGTCACAAGGTAACTCGTTATAAAGAACCCATGGTTTTCGAATTAAGTTATTTGGTAAAGCCTTTCCAGGGCTGTATTACACGTTAGGACAGTAATTATCGTAACAATAAGTCTGTTGCCCAACGGTCTCTTTACAAACAGCGCAGTCTTCCTTCGTAGTCAGAATAAGGATTGTAATGTTTCTTTTATGGTTTCATATTTTATAATATAAATTTGTTTATTGAGGACGACGAAGCTCGAAAAATAGCTTGACAGAAAAAGTCGTATAACGGTAAATATAAATTAATATTGCAAAAAGAACGAAAGATAAATGAAAATCGCAAGTCGAACGTCGATGATTACTAACGTAACGATGAGGCTGATACATATCTTTTCGTTACTTCTAATCCTTTGGTGTGGAAAATTGGCTCGCTTCCTCCGAACGTGTCGTAGACATGCATCGGCACCGATTCCTGATGCGACTATCGTATTATGTGACAGAAAGACAGAATCCGCGGGTATTAAGAACACTATTCGAAGAATTAGACGCTGGCCCATCTCGCATCTCTAACGTACATCACGATCAATGGGGAGAAGAGAAAAGAGAGATGCGGTTAATTTGTCTCGTTCAATGAATTTATTTTGAAGAAATCCGATCAGGTCAATGATTAAAGAGAGACTAAAGGCCCCGCTTCTTCACGGGCAAATTCAAATATACGCGATCTCCTTCTCAAACCAGAGATCTCCGGTGTGGATAGCCAATTCGAGGAGCGGGTGGAGACAGAAATTTTCGTTACATTACAAAATCGAGATGAAAAGTGAAACGAGTATAGTGTATATTAGGATATTTATCAAAATGTGGATTAGTATAGATGAGGATCGTTTCCTTTCTCCGGACTTCGGTCGTAGCAGACTATCGATGTCGTTGAAGAATGAGGATGAACGTGGGTGAATACGATGCGAAACGGCAAAGAATGCGGAGGAAAATGTCTTCGGGTGTACACAAAGGAGATGATCACGAGTATTTGGCACATACGATTTATTTAATTTTCCACAAATGGCACTTCACTCGATTTCGAATAACAGTTTTTTCCGCGTTTGATATTTTTATATCGCGAGGCAGAAATCGTTATCCCGTACTCTGTATCGCAAAGGTTTTAATTAACCCAGCAACTAATTTACCAGACTAAGGAGAACCTATCTCTGCGAGTTACAATTGACGAATCTAGCGTAAGTCGTTGATGCTCAATTGTGCAGAGCATTAATTTTAAAGAGCGATGGTGGTGTACATGATCTTTATCTGGCTTATTCTCACGGGTGAAGAAGTGCATGGGTGGTTTCGGACTATCAGTAATAAAATAAGAGTACTGTGTATAGAGTCTATACATCCGGCGTTCCGGCAAGGAGTATGATTCCAGCATGATTTTAAGCGGTTAGATAAATAACGTAACCAACTTGCATTACCGGCGAAATGCGAGATTGAGATTCTGAGGTTATACATCTGGTGTGATTCAACATCGAAAAAGAATATATATCTTATATATGATTTCGTTTTATAATAAAAAAAAATAAAGATTTGCTTTAATCAAGGCAATTCTAGGCTTAACACTCTTACCGGAATTGCGTCGTACAAAATGTTTTTCGACAAATTGGGTCGAGTACAAGGGCACCACCTTTCAACAAAAAATTGATAATTGGAACGTATGACTTGTCCCCGGAATTCAGAGAAATTAATCGAATTCTAATTTGTCATGATGTTTTTGGTGAAATACCAGTTTTTGTTTGTAAACGGTATAATACTTTAGGTTTCGATAACCATGTTTTAGCGTATGAAATTGAATCGACAAATGAAATTATTTGTGTACTAGGAAATAATTTTATCGATTCTCTCCCTGTTTATGCCCAATGGCAGACGATGGAAAGTATGTAGTTTTACGGTATAGTATTTAAGTTGAGCTGTGTTTACGAAATATAACGTAAAATTTATGTAAAATATATTTATGTACAGCTTTTGCAAAATATTTTTAAATAAAACTAAAATATTTCGAAGTAATATTTTTACAAAAGCAAAAAGATTTACTCGATTGGCAAAAATTTTCGACTAGTCCAACAGATGTGTACGCTGCGAGAACAAAAGTTCTGGCTCAAGTTCTCAAGTTCTGACTCGGAATACATTTCCGAGTCTAATTATTATCATCGAAAGTGTTTAGTCAAGCTAGGGGCCTGAAGGGGGAATTTTCCACCTAACGAATTTGACGAATTTGATTTATATCTCGGGACCCTATCTCACGCTTGCACGACATCGAGACGAACTTGTCGATTATTTTCGGAAGTATCAAAAGCGAAATGGGAGGGGGGGGGGGGGGTGAAGAGCAGTTATGCTGCCCTGTCCATTATCGTCAGATTTTTGCTGGGTATTCAACTGGATGGACGTCGAAAAATCAAGAAAGCTGTAAGTCCTCTTCTTTCGCTTCTCGAATTCGGTCAGTGAGTTCAATCTTTTCCTGGTTAGTCGTTTTCGCAGTTCGTTCAGTTTAACGAGAATAAAACAGAATATTTGATTCCGAAATAAACTATTTTGAATTTTATCACATGCATACTCGGCTCTCGGTATCCAGGTCGTAGACAAATTTCCGGGTAAAATTTCGCATCGTGGCCGTTAGCGAAAATCTCGTTTATGTCGCGTAATTAATTTTTGGTACTTTTATACTTTAGGATTATCTGAATAATATAATTCATGTTTTTTTTTGCAGAAAATTTATTTTAAAAAATGTTTGAAGTGATGACACATTTCCGAAGACGTAGAACTAATGATTCTCTTGATATTCAACAATAATGTCAATAATAGCCGGAGATGTTTCTGATGATTGTAAACACTGGCAATGTAACGTCACTATCATGATAGCGCCGCTATCACACCAGAAACTATTCGAAGATCAAGAGAATCATTAGTTCTACGTCTTTGGAAATGTGTCGAGGTTAATGGCCATCACTTCGAACATTTGTTAAAATAAATATTCTGCACAAAAACATGAATTACATTATTCAGATAATCCTATTGTTCATATCATTGTCACGTATCTATTTTATGTATGTACTGAAACGTTTCGATATTCGGGAGATGGTGAATTTCTCCAATATCGGAACTCAGGATTCTCCTCTCTCACGTAGGAGAGATATCTGTGCAGATTCATGCACTGACCGGCGGGTTTTGCTAGGAACGGGTAAAGAGCACCAAGTGCTTAAAAACGTACTATCGTAACGACACTAGGCTAAGTGCAATGCCTTGGTAGTGGGTTGCTGTACTTGTATTGTACGGATAGACGTTTTGTCAACCAACATCTGACCGGGCAGAATGCAATGCCTTGATGATTGACATGCTTAAACCTTGTATAACGAGGGGTAATGTTCCATTATTGCTTTGTTTTTAGTACAATTTTGGTAGGAATAAGGAGGAGGATGAAGGAAAGGTTGGAAGCCTTATGGTCGTACGGGCGGTGCTCCGCTGACGCGAGAGCGCTCCGTCCGTAGCCCTCTGACAGACTTCTGTCAAACCAGAAATCGTGCCAGGGGGTAAGGCTGTCCCGTTACAGTACGTATGCATTGTAACGGTATGCTTTCGACGTTACCCGCTGCGCGTGAGTTCGAGCTACTAAAAATTTAGCAGTAGGCATAAAATGAACGAAAGTGTGAAAAATTGTGTTTGACAATATGATAATCGTGTTTATTTAATGTGTGATAAAGTAAAAAAAGTTTATGACACAAATCGTTGGTGTTTGCTAATATAAATGAAGTTTTTCTCTCTAATCTCAATAAACATGCCCAATTTAGCGATTCCCTTTCTTTTGTGACGTGGTAATTTTGTACACGTCACAAAATAAGTAAAATTGGCACGATACGGGACAGGAGCGTCTTTCGTCATCGACGAATTCTTCTCGAGCAAATCTAGAAGGACCAACCGCTAGCGTATTTATTAACAACTAATTTTATTTTGAATTATTTAAAATTAATGTTGTACGAGCGAACGGCGGTTGCCACCCGAACATCATCGAAAATCCGGCATTGCAAGGAAAGTCATCAGTCTGAAGATCCAAAAAGTTGAACAACAAAATTGAAGATCAACGAGAACTTTACACCTCCGCCCTAGTTGTCGAACTCAGGATGCCTCTCTCAGCATCTAGAGGATCTCTGTTCTTCGTCCCGTAATCTCCAATAAAATGGAATAAACCATCGAAATAGCCGCTCAACGAAACAAGGAAAAGTCGCCTAGTGTAACGTCGAAATTATTGCTAGCGAGTCGTCGAATTCAAAACATATCGTTGTGGTCAGGTCAACCAGAGAAGGCTCTCAAACATTCTAGAAGAGACAGTTGAGATTCTCGCGAGTAGCCTAAGGGCGGAGGGTAAGAATCTCGGTACGCGTACATGCTTTCGGTACACTTATCGAGGACTCGAGTTTTGGACAGCAATGACGAAAGACGTCTTTTCTCACATCGTTGCTGTACCCGATCAAGAATTCGACGCCCCGAATTGTCGATGGAGAGAGTCCGTGGTCTTTTTCCGGATCTCGTCCTTCTAAAACCGTAGCGGTGAGCCGTCGTTTCGCTCTTATTTCGTATCATTTCGTTTGTTATTTCGTTGAACTCGCGAATACAAATTTGGAGAAAATTTTGAGAGTTAAAAGAACGATATTGTTTCGAGGTACACACGCGTTTGAGAAATTCTAGTTACGTTTTGTCATGCGATTTTGATCTTTCGCAATTAGTCGTTGTCGTTTATTAGTTTGAATTGCTGAGAGGAATTCTATTTTACTTTTTGTCTTCTATCTCGAGATCCATAGTTTAAGTGAATGTTTTGTTATATTTCGTTTTGATCGTGAATTGTTGAAAAGTTATGTATCGATCCATCAATTTATCGTCAAAAATTGTAATTGGAATTTTATGTCATTTATAACTGAGACCTTAAAATTGTTATAGAAATGAAATTTTCCGGAAACTTTTACTGCTATTGTAAATTGTTGAAATTTAATAAATTATATTTGTAATTCCAGCGTTTGTTGTTCAGAAGTGATTAGTTTATCGAAAGTATCGCGACCTCGCCCCTCTACCAAATTGATCTTTGATTACAGCTACGACCGAGAAAAATTAAAGAATTCATTTTCGATAATTTCAAATAAAATTTGTTTACGAAATCTCGTGAATTGGCGCTCAGAAATTATTGAGAGTGAGTATTTGTGCGGCAAACGGAAAAAGTCGTTACACTTTATATAAAAAAACTTGTTCTCTTTCGTCTATTCATCAATTAACTTGTAATAAATTTGTCAATTTTATCGGTGAGCTTGTTACGTTCTAGCATTACGCTAAACGCCCCTCACTTTTTCTCTTCAACTCAAACGCTATCACAAGTATATTTCTAACCTTTATCATCATTTGTCGATACATAGTTCTTATCTGAGAATATATTTAAACACAGAGGGTATCCAGACCATCCATAACAAATACATCCTGCGAGACACTCGGCGCTCGCACATATTTTTTTCCTCAACTGTCCATTCTTTAAATACTCACAACGCGCGCCCTAGACTCTCCCCGATGTTCCGGCGCCATAAATAATCCTACAAGACGAGCACGGAAAACCGTAAATAAACACTCCAAGACCGATTTCCTATCTTTGAATTTATTATCAATGCAACATTTCCTAAATCCACAGAAAATTCCAGAGTCGTGTTTCGAAACTAGTGTTGCCCACGAGTCCCGAAAACAGATGCTCGTATCTCAAGGACAACACGTGCACATCTCAGAACTCCGCTCAACACACTTTCCCTAATTCTAAGAAATCTCGAGCGACTTTTCCTCCAATCATATCTCCGGAAAAGTCTCCCCCATATTCAAATCCAATCATCAAACCAGACGATACTTTTTACCCAATCCAAACTAAAAAACCACAAAGAACAAACCCCCTCTACAGCATCCTACCCCCAAAAAACACATCCTCCTCTCGAACTCTAACTAGGCTAAGAATCTTATTTGTTAGTCAGTTAGCAGCGAACCTTCACAACATTAAGACTGAAGCCTGAAGACTGAAGCCTACAAGTATATCATACAAGTAATAATTTTACCAACTCTAACAGTGTAAATAAGTGTATAAGTTTATCAATAAACTCATCGGTATATTTTGTAGTAAACAAAATATTGTGACCAGCACTTATTTGAGAAGCCTTCGACACCGCTTCAGAATTGGAAAACCCTTTCAATTCGCGAGCACAACCTCAACACAAAGGTCACGTATACCTGAAAATATAACGTGTGTCCTTGGGCGCCGCACTAGTCCCAAGGAAGACTCACTGGCAGCGGTACTCAAAAGTACACCCTGCCTCTCTAAATCGGCGACTGTGCGTCTCCATCTAACCCTCCCTCTCGGGACGTAACAAGCTCATGAATTTGTTGAATTCAATTATTTCCTAATTTCTTTTTGTTTCTGAATTTAATCAATCCAGTTAATTATATGATTCTATGCAATTTTGAGCAAATTTTGTGATTTTGCTCGATACAATTCAATTGAGAGTGATTTGCTTTTCGGACAATCAAAAGTTTCTTTTTATCAAATAATTTGGACGATTGGAACAGTTCTCGCTTTAAAGAGAAAAGTGGGAGCTTATGCTTCCAAAATAAATCTTCTGCTTTCAACAACAAATAAAAATTCTGATTAGGAATATGATAAGGTGCCTATGCCAAGAATCTGCAGATCATACGGAATCGCAGAGTCCCCTCCCTCTTAATAATGGATGGAAAAGGTTATCGCACTAGAAATCTTTAACCTCCACGGAATCGCATAGGTCCCTCCCTTCTTTGTGTGATCGGATAGGAATTTCACCCTCAAATCTTTTTGCAGAGAGATGGGATTGCACGGAATCGTACAATCCCTCCCTCTCGGCATGAAATTTGGAATATTTTGGTTTTTGGATGAATGTTGTAGCTTGTTTTCCAGAATCACTACCTCTTATATACCTACCTTATATACTACCTTTTATACTGGTTTAGACAAAGGAATGATAATCATAATTCATTCTAAAAATAACTGAAATTGTGATTTGCTCGGAAAAACAATCTCGAATCAGAATTCGTTCCCTAAATTCCTGCATCGGATTGCCAATTTCCATTCGTACTGTGGTTGGATAAGCTTGAGGCTAGTTTCCCTCGTTTTTGTGAAAATAATGATTGTTTGATCAAATTAAATACTTCTGTTTACTTCTGTTGGATCTAGCACGCAATTGGATTTTAATGGATAAATTTTACCTGGACTCTCTCAATTGTGTTTTAAACTTAATTTTTGCTTAAATTTGTTTAATTAAATCTTGCCTCGTATAAAAATTGTGTTAATTAAGGTATCGAAACATAAAAGGAATGTAATTGTGAAAGAAGAGGGTTTTTTATTATGAGGCAATAGCCTCTGCGCCTAGCCGCAGAGAGTCGCATTGGGCGGCTGAGAGCGAGCTTCGCTCAGCGCGAAGTTCAAATGTGATATCTACATGATCTAAAAAGGGAGTGCCATTTCAACGCCCCCCAGGACAGAAAAAATTGAGAACACGAAAGAATTTTTGTTCTCAATGGGAGGACGGGGCAAGGGTACGACGTCTTGATGTTTAGATAGCTTCTATTCCTCTGGTTCATTTTTCAACATTTGTCGGCGTTCTTCTTCTGCATCAAAGTGTTCCAGGTGGTCGAGAAGCCTTTGATGAGCTTCTTCAGCATCGAATCATTCATCCGCCTCTCCATTCAATTCATCGAAGAGTTATTGTTTTTGTTGAAGAGATGTCTATGGAATGTCGTCCCTTAGACTGAGCCTGTGTTACGTCCAGAAGGGACGAACGTAATCGGGAAATTTATTTAGTTTTCGCTGCGACCAACCTACACGAAGTGTAGGATTTTTGAAATGTAAAATATTTAGGAGATATTTTGTTTGGTCTTGTGATATTTGTTTTTGTGAAAATAATGATTGTTTGATCAAATTAAATACTTCTGTTTACTTCTGTTGGATCTAGCACGCAATTGGATTTTAATGGATAAATTTTACCTGGACTCTCTCAATTGTGTTTTAAACTTAATTTTTGCTTAAATTTGTTTAATTAAATCTTGCCTCGTATAAAAATTGTGTTAATTAAGGTATCGAAACATAAAAGGAATGTAATTGTGAAAGAAGAGGGTTTTTTATTATGAGGCAATAGCCTCTGCGCCTAGCCGCAGAGAGTCGCATTGGGCGGCTGAGAGCGAGCTTCGCTCAGCGCGAAGTTCAAATGTGATATCTACATGATCTAAAAAGGGAGTGCCATTTCAACGCCCCCCAGGACAGAAAAAATTGAGAACACGAAAGAATTTTTGTTCTCAATGGGAGGACGGGGCAAGGGTACGACGTCTTGATGTTTAGATAGCTTCTATTCCTCTGGTTCATTTTTCAACATTTGTCGGCGTTCTTCTTCTGCATCAAAGTGTTCCAGGTGGTCGAGAAGCCTTTGATGAGCTTCTTCAGCATCGAATCATTCATCCGCCTCTCCATTCAATTCATCGAAGAGTTATTGTTTTTGTTGAAGAGATGTCTATGGAATGTCGTCCCTTAGACTGAGCCTGTGTTACGTCCAGAAGGGACGAACGTAATCGGGAAATTTATTTAGTTTTCGCTGCGACCAACCTACACGAAGTGTAGGATTTTTGAAATGTAAAATATTTAGGAGATATTTTGTTTGGTCTGAATGAAATTGAAATAATTGGATAATTAAGGAGATAACCGAAATATTGCAATATTGAAATGATTAAGTAATCGAAATAATTTAAGAAATAATGAAGGAGTGCCTATATGGTCCCGTACGGGCCCCGAAGCAGGAGATTGGGTCGCTCAAATAATAATTAATAGGAATTTAGATTTATTGATAAGATATGAAATATACTCGACGAGAACAGAAATATATGCGAAAAGAAAAGATACAAAAAGGTTTACAATTCGAATGAATCAAGGTACAATTTTGAAGATGAAACCAACAGTGAATTAGCGTTTACGCCAACTTACTCTATCACGCGAACGGGAACAATTCTCCCGTTCTGCTCCGCACACCATAACCGCGCTTTCAATCGACGCGCGATTCACACACACGCACAGAATTAACTTGGTTTTGGAAGAATAACAAAAAGTGAGTCGCGAAACTTGATAACAGAACGTTCGTGAGGCAAGGGGCAATGTGTTGCTCACTTCGCGTGGTTTTAACGAAACCCAAATATATAACCTCTATGCGGTTGACCTGTATCATTGTACCAGGAATTACTACCCTGCCGCGAGTTAGCTGGATTACGGAGTTATCCCGAGGGACGACCGAGTGTCGGTTAAGAATCAAACGGAACTGATATACAAAAATCCTCGCCACGGCGACGAGAGCTCGAAAGCGATCGCCGTGACGGGGTTTTCAGTGCATCTCAGCACTTTAGTCTTTAAGGTACGACTATAGTCGTTACCAAGGGTATCCACGAGCCACCTTAGAGATCGCGATCAGGCGATGCCGAATCGGTGGATACCAAGCGACTTCTTCGATTTGCAATGGCACGAGGCATCCGGTACTGACCGAATCAAGAACGTTCTAGCAGTTTTAATAAAATAAATATATTAACGTTGAGAGGAAGCGTCGCCAAGTCTCGCGTTTAATGATAACCAAACGCGGGACATGACACCTGTAGACACCTCGTGTTGCAAAGTTGTTTCTAATGAGACTTTCACTCAGCTTGACTCGATAAGCGCTGATGTACAGCTTGATTTCAAAACCACCAATTGTGCGATGTTCTCCGATGATGGACTCATATGCCGTTTTTCCGACCAGCTTGTTTTGATAATGCCAACAGAGAGTCTCCTCCCATTGTTCTGCGATGTATGATTTAACGTCAGATATAAAAGCTTTTGTTGAAAAGCAAGATGGACATGCAAATTCGAGCGGAATGCGTTTTAAATCGTCGACAGAGGTCATTAGTTTTACCCCTCTGTCGATCAATCTGACTGTAGCTTTGTCCTCGTCGATGTCGAGGACTCTTGCTCGATATGCGATGTTTATATTAATTCACTCGTATAAATTGCCTTTCTCAATGTTTGCAAGTGGTCTAGGTCGTTGGTGGTCTATGAAATCGGTCAGTTCTTCCTCGAAAGCCTTTAACTCTTCATTTTTCGCCGGAGTGGTGAAGGTCAAATTTTTCGGGTTCATGAAGTCAAGTATCATGACCTCGAGGTTGCCTTCCCATGTTGATGGCCACGAAATTGGATTGGGAACTCCAGGGATCACGTGTTGACTCATATTGATTTTAGGATTTAGCGATGGATCTTTGGATCGATGTTGACGGTAACTCGTCTCGGTGTCGAATGGTGATTTTCCGCCTGAGGGAGCTCGATTTATACGATTCGAGGTTCCCCCACTTCTCGTCGAGTGTCGCCCTCTCCAGTGATGTTCTTGATGACTTTAAGGTGGGGATGATTCTAATTTTGCTAATTTCCTAATATGCTCAATTCTTTTATTTTACAGGTCCTCTATGACATTTGAAATCTCCCTTTTTTTCAGGTTTGTATTTTGACTCATTCTTTTTTCTAATGATTCTTTCTATCTTTTTCAGGTATTCAGGTAAGTAATATGCTTTTTTCTACTTTTTAATTTGATTTGATGTTTTGTTTTTTTTAGATTTCTAGGTTCTACAAGACAAGTTCCATCGGTAAGTAATAATTATTTTAGCATTTTTTTTCAATCTATTAATTTTCTTTTTTCAGGTTTTGCAGAGGCGAAAGTTCTAGGTAAGTAATTATTTGAGTCGTTATTCTTTAGGTAAGTGTCGTTTCTTTATATTTTTCTAATCAATTGTTTGTTTTTTTATTTCAGATTTCTTGGTTCTAGGTACGAGACAAAAATTTCAGGTAAGTAATAGATTTCTATTTTAGTACGTATCTCTTTTCAAATTCACTATCTTTCTTTCTTTTTTTAGGTTCCCGGTCATAAGAATCCAAGGTGAGTAATATTTTTATATTTATTTCATTATTATTTTTTTTAATTTATTCTTTCTCTTTTTTCAGGTTTCCACGGGCGGGAGTTCCAGGTAAGTATACAGTTTTATTCGTTTTGTGATGCAAAAAAAATATTCTCTTGATTTTCTAATTGATTTTCTGCTTTTTCTAGTTCTTTGGACATTAAACGTTTCGCAGGTAAGCATTACTTTTCATTCTTACATTTAATAGCTCAATAATAGTTTTCCTAATATTCGCTTTTTGTTTTCAGGGCATAGAGAATAACACGCAAACACCAAGGATTTACGGAGCAGTAATTTATTTTTATTTATAAATGGTCAAGTAAATAAATAAATTGCATTTGGCACTTATACTTGTTTCGTCGTTAATGATTTCTTTAATCGTCAAAAATAAAATAAGGGAGAGATTGGTTCGTTTCAAATAACAAAATGTATGTGGCTATAAGGATAGAATTCTTACTTTGAAAAATTCATAAAAAAAAATCTTTTTGTTTGTGTCACAACCGACGTGAAATTTTTATTATTTTATTTCTTTTTGAAATTTAACTAAAATGATCTTGAATTAAGTGCGCTTATCACATCGAAAATAACTCATGGACATCTCATCACCAAAGACACGTGCCCTGACGTATATTATGTACGCAAGTGTTCTAGGTTTTACGAAACTCCTATCCGAGCCCTACTGCCCTAAATTTCGGGGATTCATAGATTGATAACACAGATGTTTTCTCCTTATAAGGCCCGATAAATAGAACCCCGAACACTTGTGGCCGAAGTAACAAAAACAACTCCACCTATTTGACCCAAATCTGGCCCTACAAAAAGCCCAAGATTTGCGGCACAACTCGCATTCCGTTCCGTACCTAGAGTCGCGTTTATACTGTTCGCAATAGATCGGTTGTCATTTGGTTAGCCGTCTTATACTTGACCTCTGGACGAACTCCAGGTCTTCTGAAGAAGAGAGCGAGTCAACTCCAGCAACGAAGGTGTAAGGTATTTTACTCCGATACGAGACTTGAAATATTTTCCAATCATCTCGACTTTTGACTTCGAATATTTACGATTTATCACGAAATCTAATAACGACCGCGCATTGACGAGTTCGAAGACACTTCTCCGGTAACGTACCAAGTATTATACCAGATTGTATCACTTATTGTAACTTACGTTATATCCAGAATATATAGAGAATCCTAGATCTCTCTATCATATTCTACGATTATATTTTACTAAAAATCTATTTTCATTAAAGAGTGTATAAAGAATCCTAGATCTTTTTGTCCACGACTTTTAATACCTTTCCTTAATCGCAGCTAGACCAAAGCAAGACATCTCGAGGTCTCTCAGCATGCGCCCACGATACTCAAACGAGTATATCTATATATAAACGCACTGCGTATAATACCTGCATGGAAAAGTCTATGGGACATAGCGTTTGCTGCTCGACGCTCAAAGACCCGAACCTTTCTTTCACGCCCCTCCGGACGTGACATTTGTTTAGAGTATCCGGATCCGTGGTCCTCGAAGAAGTTCGATTTTCGTTTAGAAGGAACGAAGAATCCGTTTTTTTTTTAATTTTATTTATTATATATTATTATATTTATTATAATTTTCGATTTTTGACTATAATTTGTTTAACCAAATTAATTTTGCAGAACTAATTGCAAATTCGTGATCAGTGACCCGAAAAACCTAGGACACCGTATACGATTTATATTTAAACTTCGAGAAACTCATCTCATCATAAAATTTGTTTGCCAGAAAAATTAAACATTTTATTTCAGCTATTTTACCGTTTATTTGCAATGGTAAGCCTTGGGGGGAAAAAACCAAGTACATACTTCGAAAGTACAAACATCGAGGACACGATTTATGCCCTTTATTATTGGAAAATAATACGATAAGGCTTACGAATCGTGGATTGAAAAAAAAACGGACCTCGAAAATTGCGACTTTTTTGCTTTATTTTGCAAAAATATAATAAAAAAAGGGTTTTAGCCAAATTTAAATGGTACCATTGAAAAGAGCGCCCTCGAAAATAGTCGGCAAGGAAGCTGACGAATTTTTTCGACGACGTTTTCATAGTGAATAATTACGTAGAAAATGGCACAAGCGAAAGGTGTCTTTTGGACGTTAAAGGTGTGAGTTAAAGTTACTGGGAAGGTCCCCTGGTTGGGGATCCTTTGTTGCGTTGTCATTATTCGAAGTTTTCGGCGCTCCGTCCGTTTTTTCGACGCCGGCAAGGTCAATCGCTGGATTCATTTTTCCTCTTAAACAAAATACCGGTCAAGACGACAATTTATTGTTTCGATTCGAACAATTGAGATTCATAAAATATCCAATCAAGAGACGCAGTAGCGGGTCAACACCAAGTATTAAAAGAAAAAATGAAAATGAACATGTTAAAGACAGAAACACTAGCGCGAGCCCTGCCGCACTCTTATATGCGCGAGTATGCCGGTTTTTTCATACTTCGAGATTTTTTTGGCGCATACTTGTGCATACGAATAAAAAAGCCACCACTGCATCTCTTGATACTCCAAATAAATTATAAAGAATATTGTGATGTTGGTCAATGTACTTACCAGTAGCACGTACTTCACTCTTGCACGTTCGAAATTAACTGAAAGCCCACGCGGCGAAACCTAGGCTCCAGTTTTTCTTTGTCGAATAATCGAATTTCATTGGTCGTTGTCAAACGTGCACGCGACCGCACGTATGTTTGACCATATGATACAAAGTGTGAGAGAGAAAGAAATAGGAAAACAATGATTCTCATTGGTTACAACACCGCACGGTAACACGACGACGTAAGGCCCGCTACACACAGTCAATAATATTGCACAGTTATATTGCACAATAAGTTTGTATGGTGTGTAGTGCGCCATAAATTTAAGATAGCTCAAACTTCTGTTCAATGATTGCGCAATGTTTCAATACTACATCTACACGTTCAATAATATTGTGCAATCACCTATATTGCGCAGTATTATTGACCGTGTGTAGCAGGCCTAACTTTACAGATAGAAAGAAAGAGGAAGAGAGAGTCAGAGAGAGCGACAGAGGAAGGACTTTTTCATTTGTTTTGAATATTTGTTCCCTTTCCATTCGTATTGTTGAATTCATGCCTTTCGTAGTGTTTTTAATCAATGTTCTATATCAGAGGTAAGAAAGGGTTTACAATCACTTTATATTATTACGTGTTCAACTTAAAATTATGCAATTTAATGTGAAATTTCATTCTATAATATATTGTTATTTTTCATGGAGATTAATTCAAATTGAGACAATCAAGAGACGCTGTAGCGATTTTTGTTTTTACATCTTGGTGGCTGATTAGGTTATCGTACTCTTTATTTTGGTAAGTAACCGAGAAAAAAAACAAAAAAGAAAGCACTCGTTTATTTTTTTTCAAAAAAGGATGCAAATTACAAATTCTATTGAATATGGTATTTAAAGTTTAATGAATCGATTTTCGTCTTTATTTTTATTTGTCTAATAAGTACATTTATCTTGGGAAAATCCTTATATGTACGGCTGTAATTCGATGCGAACTTTTGATTTGAATTTACGTCTACGCGAATTTTCCCATACTCGTTCTTTGGCGGCGTCGAGAATTTATCGGAATACGTACCCGGGCCGAGAGAGATATCCCAATAATGTGACAATTTACAGCGCATATCACCGTATGCGGGAAACTGGCGATGTTTTGCCAAATCGTAGAAACGGTGGTGCACCTCGGACGGCAACGTGTGCTCCAAATGTTTCGTGCAGACCCAACTCTGAGTATACGACGCGTTGCTCAGATATGTGAGGTTGGGTCTGCAACAGTGCATCGGATACTAAAAGCTGAAGGCTTGTATCCTTATCATTACAAGCGAGTCTAAAGACTTCAACCCCAAGATTATCCGGCCAGACTGGGGTTCTGCCACTTTATGACAAATCTAGAAGCGACAGAGCCCGGTTTTCTGAGCCGGATAATATTCAGTGACGAATCTTCGTTCGGCGTCAGCGGTCCGTGGAATTATAGAAATAACCACCATTGGAGTGAAGAAAATCCGAATGTGACATCGGTTGGGAGCAGCCAATTCAGATCCCCCCCCATTAATCTTTGGGCTGGAATTTACGGCTACAAATTGGTAAGTTTTTTTTTATTTTGAATAAAACGCGCCCACAAAGTCAGAATTTGTAGACAAGACCGATTTTTTTTCCTAATTGCCCGTAATTAAAAAAAAAATTTAATCCGTCAATTATTTCATTTTTCAGATCGGTCCATTCCAGTTGGAAGGAACCCTTACTGGCCAATCATACTCCGAATTCCTCCGGAAACATTTAAGAAGGCTATGCATCCGCTCAAGAATGTCTCCGGAGGAATTCGGAGCAGCACATTTTCAACAAGACGGAGCCCCCGCTCATATAAGCGCTTTAGCGCGAGCCGAATTAAGGCGAATTTTTGGAAACCGGGTTATCGGGCGTGGCGGAGTTGTTGATTGGCCCCCTCGTTCCCCGGATTTCAATCCATTAGATTTTTTTCTTTGGGGGAATGTAAAAAATATAGTGTACAGAGAGGAGATCTGGGATTGAGGGCACCTTGAAATGAGGATCGAAGAAGCTATCCGGACGATAACGCCGGAAATGTTGGGACGAATCAAAGGAAGCATGCTATCACGTTTGAGATGCTGTATCCAGGAGGGTGGCGGCTGGATTGAGCAGTTAGAACCATAGGTAGATATAGGAGAAATTTAGAAATCTTAAATTTTTTCTTATGTTAAACACTTTTTTATATTTTTTCACTATTTTTTGGTTTGATTTTTGATTGAGAACGAGAACGAGGACGAGGCCGAAGAAAAAGAAATAAATACGAAGAGAAAAACAGGAGGGACAAAGACGAGAACGAGGACGAAGATGCAAATGAGGAGGATAACGACGACGACGAAGGCGACGTTGAGAACAAAGACGAAAACGGATATGAAGATGAAAACGAGAACGAAAACGAAGACGACAATGAGAACGAGAATGATACAAAGACGATAACGAGGACGAAGACGAGAATGAGGACGCGAACGACGACGAAGACAAGGACGAAGGCGAGAGCGAATACGAGGACGAAAACGAATACGTGGACGACGATAAGAGCAAGTACGAAGACGAGAACGAGAATGAAGACAAGAACGAGAATAAAGACGAGGACGAGAACGAAGACGAAAATGAGTAAAATGACGAAGACGAGGACGAAAACGAGGACAAAGATAAGAATGAGGACAAAGAGTTGCGAGTAACTCCATTTAAACATCGACGATGAATTAGAGACTAATGGGGGATTTGTTTTCTGCATGCCTATCTTGGTATCACATAGCATTGTACTAACTACATGATCTTCTCAGACGGTACCAGCTGGGAATCGATAAGGAAATCACGAAGGATTGTCGTCGACTCTTACGGTGTCAATTTGACACCTATCAACTAGACACCGTGTATCCCCCCCCCCCCTCCCCATCTCTTTGGCGAGCCCAGAATACCGTACCGAAGTTCTCCTCTCCCACAAGATACGGGGGGAGGAAGACAGAGTGTCCGGTCGGTTGTGTCCGCTCGGTACTCCGCCGCATTGTAAAATAAATAACTGATGAGTTGAGTTGAAGTATTCAGGCGAACAATATGTCGTCTCAAAGCTATGATTGAACAGATGTAAAGAAATTCGATAACAATATTAAAAATGTTCCCGAAGTTTTTGGGCGCGTAGTTGTTGCAGTTGCCGCATCTCGTGAAAATGGAAAAAATCCATGGACGTTCAACTCGCAAGACATTGACGGGGTCATAAGATCTGTGTATGACTGGCCGGTACCTGATAAAAGGCGTGAATACATGCGGAAATTTGTAAGCAAGAACAGCGATTTGATGAACGATTTCATCAGTACTCGGAAAATAACTGCAAAATGCACCGAAAATAGTGAATTGTAAGTATTATGTTCATTTCTTTTCTCCTGTATTGAATTGTAGCATACTTTGCCCCATACTAATACTAATAAGTATGGGTCAAGGGTACAGGTATTTCCTCTCATTCAATCACTGTATTCGAAGGTTACTATATTTATTGTCGTGAAATATTTGCTATCGCGCTCGTAGATTGTGAAAAATTTTGTTTCGCTCGCCATTCCGAATTGATCAATTTTAAATATCTAATTTAATACAATAAAAAAAAATTATTAATTTGAAGCGATATAATCTCAAATTCGCACCGCGACCTCTTGAACTATCGATGATGTTACAGAATTTACAAAATTTACAAAAATAAAAAAAATTAAGTCTGACTTGGACTCAGTTGTAACAAGTTTGAATTTAAAAATCATTTACAGAAAGAATTTACAAAAATACAAGTTACTTACAAGAAAAATCGTTCCTGATTCTAGCAAGCAAAAGAAAAAATAGATTAAGTTAAGGAACAAACCCCAGGCTATAGAATGTAAACATCATCAAATCTCTCTGATACCCTGAGCATCTGCAAGGTCAAGTAATTTACCGTCCACGGGCTATGGGATTAAAACGTCGCCGAATCGCTCCGATATTCCGTGCAACAGAAATTTGGAAATTTTTAGATTAGGTTTGGACTCTGGACTCTGGGATTAAAACATCACCGAATCGCTCCGAGATTTCAGGCATCCAGGAAAATTAGGATAGGTTAGGTTGCTTGCCAAAATCAGGAAGAATATTTGAGGTCAGCCTTATTGTTCCGAGTTTATAATTTACAGCATTATTTTACAACGAAAAAATCACAAGTTGACTGGATTGATTATTTAACAATTTTTACATATGTTCCATCTCATAACAAAGTTCAATTAAAAAGGATTTAATTTGGTAGAAAAATTGTTGTTACGTCCCGAGAGGGAGGTTTAGATGGGGACGCACAGTCGCCGATTTAGAGAGGCAGGGTGTACTTTTGAGTACCGCTGCCGGGGAGTCTTCCTTGGGACTAGTGCGGCGCCCGAGGACACACGTTATATTTTCAGGTATGCGTGACCTGTGTGTTGAGGTTGTGCTCGCGAATTGGAAGGGTTTTCCAATTCTGAAGCGGTGTCGAAGGCTTCTCAAATAAGTGCTGGTCACAATATTTTGTTTACTACAAAATACCGATGAGTTTATTGATAAACTTATTACACTTATTTACACTGTTAGAGTTGGTAAAATTATTACTTGTATGAATTAGCGATTTGACTGACGAGTTTAAGTTTATGAGATTGGGCTTCAGTCTTAATGTTGTGAAGGTTCGCTGCTAACTAACTAACAACTAAGATTCTTAGCCTAGTTAGAGTTCGAGAGGAGGATGTGTTTTTTGGGGGTAGGATGCTGTAGAGGGGGTTTGTTCTCTGTGATTTTTTAGTTTGGATTGGGTAAAAAGTATCGTCTGGTTTGATGATTGGATTTGAAATGGGGGAGACTTTTCCGAAGATATTATTGGAGGAAAAGTCATTCGAGATTTCTTAGAATTAGGGAAAGTGTGTTGAGCGGAGTTCTGAGATGTGCACGTTTTGTCCTTGAGATACGAGCATCTGTTTTCGGGACTCGTGGGAAACACTAGTTTCGAAACGAGACTCTGGAATTTTCTGTGGATTTAGGAAATGTTGCATTGATAATAAATTCAAGGATAGGAAATCGGTCTTGGAGTGTTTATTTACGGTTTTCCGTGATCGTCTTGTAGGATTATTTATGGCGCCGGAACATCGGGGAGAGTCTAGGGCGCGCGTTGTGAGTGTTTAAAGAATGGACAGTTGAGGAAAAAAAATATGTGCGAGCGCCGAGTGTCTCGCAGGATATATTTGTTATGGATGGTCTGGATACGCTCTGTGTTTAAATATATTCTTAGATGAGAACTATGTATCGACAAATGATGATAAAGGTTAGAAATATACTTGTGATAGCGTTTGAGTTGAAGAGAAAAAGTGAGGGGCGTTTAGCGTAATGCTAGGACGTAACATTGTTGTTTGGGTCGCTGTTTGTTCGAGAACATTCGATCTACGCATGCGTAGTGAAGCGCATTTTTATTTTATTATTTTCAGAAATTTATTACAAAAATTTGATGTCACAATTATTTTTCCTCGATTTGTTATAATTTTCCGCGTCTTTTGAGCCTAGTTACATAATTCGTCAAGATCGCCTTGAATTTTTATTAACAAAAGAAAAAAATGTATTAGTTCAAGTTTTCATACGTGGCGCCGCTAGTATCCCGCTCCACGGCTTGTATCGGGCCCTTGTATTGCCCACCAGTACGGCTCATTTGGAAAATATTCCTACATCAAAATTAACAGAGCGGTAGCAATAATAATGAGGACAACATTTTTTTCAATGCTAATCAAATGAGAAACCTTCAATTTCGATTCGCGACCTCAAAATATTATTTGACAACGGTACCCCTTCGCGAGGCTTCGTTTTTGGACATTAACTAAAGACTTTTGGGCACGATAGGTAGAAAAAAGTTACCCTAAAATGAACCACCCTAATATATATAGATATAACATATGAATATGTAAGTACGTAAATAATATAATATATATGAGTCATTCCATGTCAATTCAACGACATTATGACGGTGACCCTCTTCGATTTTTTTCATTTTTTAACTATAGTCAGAGATATACATTTTTTAAGCAAAAATCGATGGCTCCGGAATGGGTGGAGATAACGAACTAAAAATTTAGCTGAAGACTTCTTTTAACATGTATAAAAACGTATTGAAAAATTTTTTAAATCAAAGAGGGTCACCGTCACAACGTCGTTGAATTGACATGGAATTACCATATATACATAGATATATATCGAAAATAAGTCCACTGACATACATAAAACTGAGTGTATATTTATAGTATTTATATGGCAAATATCTAAAAAAAAAAAAAATAGCAAACAGCGATTTTTAAGTTACGCAACTAAACGAGAAAGGTAACTTTTACAAATTCGTAATTCGAAGGAAAGTGAGAGACTGCGATTTTGGTAAAGGAAATTTTCATATTTTTCTATCGACGCCACGTTTCTTTTCATTTTTAATTATTTTTCTTTTTCGAAAGTTAGAAAATTCAATTTTTTTTCGACACAAGTACAAGAATATTATATTTGTATTTCAAATGTACCTTAAAGATGTGCTATGTCGGGAAAACGAACAATATCCCACTTGGAATAATTTAAGTCGCGGCTCGCTCCCGATTTAGACTAAGGACCTTCCGGCCAATGTCAGGGTTGGGAAAGGTTAAAGAAGCGTATAGATTGGATTGCAAATTTATTAATAAGAATTTCAATATGGTTTACTTACAGAATCTTGTTAGCGTGTTATCGGACTCCTCGTTCTCGGCTCTTCCCCTTCATCTCCTCGTTCTTACTTTTAAATTTTAACCACTGTTACACTATTGCTTTTCCTACTTCGTTTTTTTTTTGAGGCTATTCGTGTTCGGTTAGAGGAAACGGTCCGTGTCGAACTTGGAGAGGCAAGAGAGCGAGCCCAGAGCGATGTGTCCGCTTATATTAGGTTCAAAAAGCGGTTGAAACCTCCAAAACATGGGCGGAAATTCGGGGACCAATGACACATGCTCTTGGGCCGAATTTCCCTCCAAGTTTTCCAATTCCAATGATTCGGAGTCTATTCTCCCTCCCTTTCGCATGGAATTTCTTTCAACAGGGGTAGGCCCTGCGTTTGCAAATTGTTTCGGGACGCCCATCTCTCTTCACAATTTTACTTCTTTATTTGGCTGATTATTGTTAAATTCTTCTACGGTTTATTTTTTACTGTATTTACATTGTTTCTAAGTTTTCTGTTAATAATTCGCTATTGTATTATTCTACCGCGTCTTCTTCATTACTTATTTTGTTTATTTATTTTCCTATAATTATTTTAGTTATTGTTTTAAATTTGTCGTCTTGTTCGTTCCCTTTATTTTAATGTTATTATCGTGTGAATTGTTCTTGTGTTCGAGAAATGAGTTTGTGTATTTTTAATAAACATGCATATAACAGGATTGGGAAATTACAAATTAAATTTGGTGAGTTTACTTATCAAATCTCAGGTCTCTTTTCCGCTTTTGCGTTTATTAGTCTGTTGGCCGTTGAAATGTCCGCGGTTCTTGGATTTATTTTAATCCTCCGTCCGCGCGACATCTTCAGATAGTTTATTGCTAGTGTTCCTCGAGTTTGTTTTATTGTGTGTTTTAGAATATTAGTGGATGAGTGGCAGAAAGAGAAGCGAGCAAAAAAAGGGAGACGTACCTTGAAAAATTCTTTGGGAATTTTCCATGGACGTCACAGATGTTAACATAAAATATAGTGACGAATTGAGGACCAAAATTTCAAAAAAAGTTATTCAATTTTTTATTTGTTTTATTTTCATGCCCCAAGTACTTTTTTTTTAAATTGGCAAGGTTCGCCATTAGTTGGGGATTTTTATGAGTACGGGGCACCCAGTTCTCGCTACGCAATTCACGAACGCTATTCACCATGCGATCGATTCGAACATCAACACGTCCTTCAGTCATCAGTTGGTTCAATGTTCACATCACTATTCTTTATTATTTGAATTTGATCTATTGTCAATTTTATCATTAATGAAATCCCGTGGAAAATACTCAGTTTGAAGTGATTTTGGAGGGACTGGGGCGTCTGGTGACGCAGTTGCTGAAAATAAACGAAAAAAGAAACTTTTGAATTTGAATCCAATAAAGAATTCAATCACTTTGTTCGTCGTTTGCATCAATTGGACTACTTACTCCGTGCTCGAGGAAATTCCGCCATATACTGAGCTCTTTTCCGTGTTTTAAGCGTCCATTATCTATGAGGTATTTAACCATGATGAAGCTTTCTTCCGTCGCGAATGCGATGCGTCGTTTCCTACAATAAAAATTTCATGAGTCATGGCGATGTTTAACTCTCGCTAGTGAAGTGACTTTTAATACTCAGTCTGTTTGGGACATCAGCCTGTGCCTCCATTCTCGACATCTTGATGTGCTGAAATATAATTCCAATATTATCGTGTTATGTAATAACCATGAAAAAAATTATCACGTATATTTCCAAAGATACTTTTTTCAAATGCGCGTCGAAGTTGATGCGCATACATCAACTTCGACGCAAGAGAATAGAAAAATTCTACGTACCTGCTACTATCTTTTTTGTGTCATCTGATCCATTTAAAGAATCCTTCGACATTAGAGATACATCGTCCGGGGACGATTTTTTTTTTTTTTTTTTTATTGAAAAATAGATACAAAAGAGTTGAACCTTGGTAGCGTATATCCCATTTAGCTTGTATAGGTTAACGAGAATATATGGTATGTTCTTCCTTAATCTATTATCTCTGTCGGTAATGTAGTATCGTAGTATCGCATTGCGTTGTACTTTGTACTTATTGCTTAATATAAATTTAGGTGTCATTCAAAGCTAAGGCTTTATCATACGGGGACGATGAGGCGATTGCGGCTTCGTCGACATCTAACGACGACATCCCGGATAGAGGTCTCCTGTCTCTGGGCATCAAGTAATCTTAACCCTTGTCGTCGGAGCCGCTCGAGGGAGGCCGACTGATGGTAATTTTAGGGATTATACCTGTTTTTCGAGTGACAGCTCCTGCCGCAGCAGCTCCTGCAACAACAAGAGCTGCCGCAACAGTTTCTGTCGCTGCCCTCTTTTTCAGCTTTTTAATTAGTTGTTTAAATCTGGAAATATTGAAATTTCAACGTTAAATGTACATTGTTAAAAAATATAAGAAAAAATACATGGAGAAACAATAAGCGATAATGTACGACATTATCGCACAGTTTCTCCTTCGAATATAATCTACGGTTGTACCTCTCGACCAAATCATCGGTCCTGTAGAGGAAATATAGTATTGACCATTCGTCATCTAGTGAAGCTGGGCTCAATCTGTTGAAATAATAAACTGTAACGGCACACTCTGTACCGAAGCCCCAGCAGCTCCACTGCTGCCATCTATATGTGAACCTGTGAACAAAAATAATTATTAATAATAATAATAACAAGTTAACAAATTATTTAGTATATAAATATTGAGACGAACGATACCGCTCGACAACAGCGCACGCAGCTGTACCGACACGGCAATTAGCGGTACGCGGATTACGCAAAGAGAGGCGCCAGCGTACGGGCTCACTTATCGACCCATTTCACGTAGATCACAAGGAAAATCAACTTTCATTAATTTTCATTAAGAAATTCATTGTTCTCTAACAGTAAGAGATAGAAATCAATAAGAAGTGTCTGTGCGAACTGATTAGTGGCAATTTCAGAGCAAATCCGTTATAAAACTTAAGAAAAATTCATGAAACGATTTCAAAGCGATCAATTCAAATTCAAATAGATTTCGCGCGTCACTGCAACCAGGCTCGCAAGAGCCAATCAAAAAATTCAGCCAATAGGCAAATTTCTTGAATCACGAATGAGAAAATTACATAGTTCCAATTGGCGATTGTGAGTTGTAGCACAAGCGCAGTTCATCAAAATAAAAATTTACGATTGGTCGCGATTAAGCAACCAATAATAAAGCACACCGAAGATAATATTGGCCAATTAGAAATTTTAACACGCAATAAAGGTTTGAGACTATAATAAGCGAGCGAATCAGAAATATCACGAAGCCCGCCAATTTATTATGATTATTTCGCGTTGTTGTATCAGCCGAGTATAAAAAGGCATCGAGAGCGAGTCTCAGAAGCCAGTCGCCCCCATCACGCTTGACTCGCTTACGCACGCCGATCTACAGACTAGGCAACTTAGATCCGCATACGCAAATCTTCCAGCTGATTCTGACTTCGTAACTCAGAATTCGCTTTGCAAAACGTAGATCACTACCGACTCAGATTGGAAGGGCAGGCCCCATTCGATTCCGTTTGGGTTCAAGATTTCCACTCTGGGGCACCGATCTGACCAGAAGGGCGGGGACAGTTCGATTTCATTCTGGACCAAGATTTCTGCCAGATTACCCATCCTTTTCCTGCCAAGAGGGCGGTGACCGTTCGGCTCCGTTCGGTCACAAGATTCTTGGAAGAATCCTTCCCTTCATGCCAGGAGGGCGGGGGCAGTTCGGGTTCGTTCTGCCTCAAGATTCCTGGGTGGACTCAATCCCGGATGATAGGTGCCAATAAAAATCAATAAAAAAAATTTTTCTAACCCGAAGTTTTTGCTCTTGTATAAAATCATAAATTGAATGTCAAATAAAACTACGTGCGTAGCAGAATTCAACTCGCAAGAAATCTTTGATTGATAATATTACAATTGCGAAATTTATTCAAATCTCTCATTTAAAAACGAAATCTTTAAATTGCGAAATTCACCCTTTTACAGTTAACTTGCGAAAATTATTGTTAACTGGGAAGTTTGTTATCCAAATTTATTTTTAATTGGGAAATCAATCTTTAATTGCGAAATTTGTCTGTATTGCAAAAATTATCGAGAATCTTTAGTTCCAAAACTGCGAAATTTATCCTTAATTGCGAATTTGTTTTTATTGCGGAACTTATCGAGATCATTTAACTTAGAAATCTCGTTGCGAAATTTGTTCTTACTCCTCTCTAAATGCGAGATGAAGTCATTTGCGTGCGATCATTGATCCCTTTAGAACTAAAAGAAAAATACCAAAAGAGATAAACAAATCTTCCTTTGTTTGAACCAACAAGATTTTTTTTGATAACGACTAGAATCGGATAAAGAGATTATCCAGTCTTTTTGAATAAAACTCTTGATTTTTCACAGATCTGTCTCCACGCTTTTGTTTTTCTTTCATGCCTGCTCCTTTATTTTATAAGAAGCTCGAATCTACGCGTAGCGGTGTGTTCTGTCATAAAATCGTACCGTTACAATATACCTACAGAGGGCTAATTTGCACAAATATTGCTCACAAGCGGAGCTGACTCTGAAAGCATATAAATCTCCCAGTAGAATCGTGCAAAACTCTCTCTACCTTTATACCCAATAAATGAGCAGTAGCTCAGCCAAGGTATCCAAGGCACAATTGGTAAGATTCAGCCTCGCTAGAGCCCGACAGTCAAAGAGTGATGCAAGACTGAGCTCCTGTGAAGTGGTTGAATCAAGCCAACTTGCGCCAAAGATAGTTTGACATATAATCAACTTGAAAGATCCCTGGTTCTTTTCAAGTACGACAATCTTTTTCCATAAAAGTTCTGATAAAAACACCCAAAGACCTTTCAATTAATCTATAAGTGATACGTTAACTTAACCTTATTTTGCCAAGAATTCTCTCCGTCGCTGGCGCTCCGTCACCAGAATTCCCAAATGTCGCTGAAGTTTCCAACGTTGGACTTCAACGATATTGAAATTGAAAAAAATTTTGATTCTCATTTTTTTTATTGTACGAATCGCTTTTAGTGATCGAAAAAAGAAGACTTGCCAAATTTGATCGAAAAATTCGTCCCGGAACATCCCCTTCATAGGGGTTGAAATGTCGAAAATTTCGTAAAACTTTTCGTATCAGCATTCTCATCTTTTTATTTCACGAATCGCTTTGTGAGGTCAAAAAAGAGAGAGACGTAGAAGTAACTTCCATGTTTCGTAGCATGGAAGTATCGAAAAAATCGGGTGAGGATTAAATGTTAAAATGACAAGAATTTCGAAAATCTAACATCTCGAGTTTATAAACTTCAAATGATAATATGGAGACAGATCAATTCGACCAGAGCTTTGAATGTCGAAAATAAATAAAGTAGAAACTTCAAGGTTTGAAGCAAGTTTACTCTTCGAAAATAGAATGTAACAATCGCCCATAGAATGACACTGAAATATCGTTTTTTCGAAAATTCGACTATAGCTCTTTCGGTTTCTAAATATCTGCACAATCAGCAATACTGTGAATATTCACAATTTCGAAAGTATAATAACGAAAGACCAAATTACTGAGGTTAAATATTGAAACACCAAAAAATCGAACGGTCAAAATAGCGAAACGTTAGAAAGTCGATCGATCAAAACACCTTCGATTTTTTGCTACTTACTCTGCATTTTGAATTCGAAAATATGAACTTTTGACATTTGTATGGTCTGTTAAAATTGCATTCGAAATGGAAATTATCGAAATATATATTTTCGAGTGGATACGAATTCAAAGAAGGAATATTCGATTAACCACGTAATCTGCTAAATAGTCTACTGAAAATAAGAATTTCGAATAACTTATTTTTCTCCAATCAGATATTACAAACTTTAAAAATTTCGAAACATCGAAAATTCTACAATTTAGTCATTTGGCATATTGAATCGTACCCGAAAAATCAATAACATAAATAGGGATACGCACAAAGGTTAATTATTTCAGTATTCAAATGGTTTTCAAAACGTCTCACCAGTACTGAAGCTTTTAAAGAGTTTTTAAAACCATAAATTCCGTATGTGGAGTGATGTGTGTATGAAAAAAACTTTCGGTCTTATTTTTTGATGGATTCGATTCTTTTTATTAAATTTTTCAAAACCGATTTTTGCATCATCCTAACGATCTGTGAAATAAAAGAGTTAGTGTAACCCATAGAGTCGTTGGTTAAAATTTCAAAGGTTTTTAATTGGCACAAATCTTACTCTCCGATAACTCGGGCGGAGAGACGGGCCGTCGTATTTCGCTCAACTTCGAATATTTTTTAAGTCCGCCGAAATTTCTTCATAAAAGACTTTTTTTGGTCATTACACACATACACCATTTCATTCAGAATGGCATTAAACGTGTTTCCAACCTATCGTGGGAGGACATTTTTTCGATTTTGCAAAATTTAAAATTCGGCTCATCATTGAATTTTTTCAAAGTCTGACTGCCTGTTTCCAAAAAAACTTTTTTTCGGTCATCACATGTATACACCATTCGATTCAGAATGGCATGGAACGGATTTCTGACCTATCGTGAGAGGACATTTCTTCGATTTTTAAAAACTTATAACTTCGCTCATCTTAAAATTTTTCTCAAACCCCGACAGAATTTCTTCAAAGGGGACTTTTTTCGGCCTTTACACATGTACATCAGTCGATTTAAAATGGCAAGAAACGTACTTCTGACCTGGCGTGGAGAGGACATTTTTGTTGTGTTTTTCGAAAATTTTGTATTTCACTGGACTTTTTGTAGATCCCCAGAAATTGTTCCGAGGGTTTTTTTATCATTACACATATATATCATTCAATTCAGAATACCAAGGAAACGCGTCTCTGACCTGTTGTAGCATAACATTTTCTCATTTTTGAAAAATTTCCAATTCACATATATTAACCCATTAACGCCCAAGCCTCCCGATGTTTTACCAAACTTTCAACGAGATTATTTTTTATGTTATTAGCGTTGAAAAAATTATGTTTTCAGATACATCGGCATAGAATTTTATGCTCTTTTAGAATATTGGCTGAAAATTCCGGTTAGACATAATGAAATCTAAATATGGCCGATTCAAAAGTGAAAAACGTGAACAGTTTCAAAAAAAACTGTTTTTGTATTTTTTTTGCAATATTACAGCAAAGACTTCATACTGTAATCATGATCAGGGATGATCACGATAGTTACAGTTTAACAGGAAATTTTTATGTAATTATTGAATCGCTCCTTTTTACAATACGGCGGCAAGCACATTAATATTCTACATAAATAAGCTAATTTTTTTTCTCGGAAACTATTGAGTTTAGCACAAATTATCTAGGAACATTGTTATCATCTAGACCCAGACTCTAGTATGAATTTTTCTTTTGAGTCAAATGAGACAAAAATGTAATGACCGAAAAAAAAAAATTTTGGAAGGCAGTAGACTGTAAAAATTCCGAGATTCAAAAATTTTTTCATTTTTCGAAAACTGCAAAAATCGGGAAAGAAAATTTTCAAAGGCAGTAGACTATGAAAAAATTCCAAGGTTCGAAAATTTTGAAATTTTTTGAATATTTCAACCCCCGAAATGTGGGGGTGTTCCGGAACGAATTTTTCGACCAAACTTGCCACGTCTTCCTTTTATGACCTCACGAAGTGATTCGTGAAATTAGAGAACGTTAAAACGTATGAGTTTTGATTACGTCTGGAAAATGTGACAGCTCTGAGAAAAGCTGTTAGTCGACAGAAAATGGACGCCGCTATAAAAAATAGACTGCTAACTCATTACTAGAGAGATCTTCCCGCCTTCCTTCGACATCAATGTGTTTGGAACTGGTTTAGAGCGGTATGACATAGCATGAAAAATATTTTATATGGAATGAATCATTAATTTTGCGTTAACATGTGATGTAGGTGATCTGGATGATAATCTGTGAAAAAAAAAATGTTTGCAGTAAAATGAGAAACAAAATAGTGAGGTCTGAAAACAATAACTGCAGGAAGATACCGAATGTAGTCATAAAAATGATGTATTGATAATCTGATCTGAAAGACTTATGTAAAGAATATAAAATATAAGTACTACTCCCTAAAATAATTTGCTTTTAATGTGCTAATTTTAAAATTGCGATATTGGCGTTGAGAGTTAAGTATAAAGGATTCCTGCGAGTCTACTAATTTGTTTGCTTCTTGATACGATTGTAAAATGACCCCTACTAGATTTCGCCCTATTCTCTTTATTTCTTTTATTGATCCGCTAAAATTTTCAAGTTTTTTCCTAGTCTCATGGGGTGTACTGCTCCAACCCCTCTACTTTTTGATAATACTGTTGTTTTTTGTTTCCATTCACGTTTTCTTGGACGTTCAAACACGTGGGGGAAGGGGGGGAGGGGGATGGAGCTGAGAGCGCTCGCGATCTTTTTTCTATTTTGTTCACGAAAATTCTATATGCCCTGAAATTTGCACTAACTATCGATTATTATTTCAACAGATTTGGTCCACGAGCTGCAGAGGACGATCTATCCATCCTATGTTTCCTATATGGGACGCAGGACATTTTCGGAAGGTACATTGTACTCGAAGCAGGAGAAACTGTGCGATAATATCGCACATTATCGCACATTGCTTTTCCATATATTTTGTCTTGTATCTTGTCATTATATATGTAACGTTGAATTTTCAATACTTTCAGATTCAAACAACTGCTCTTAGAAGCGGCGAAAGATGAAGAATCTGCCGCTGCTGTAGATGAAGCATCTACCGCTGCTGTAGATGAAGCATCTGCCGCTGCTGTAGATGAAACATCTGCCGCCGCTGCTCTAAGAACGAAAAGAATTCCGAAAATAGTGAGGACGGAATATCTAACAGTTCGTTCCTCCAATGAAGGAAATGCAGCATCTGCAGCTCGCATAAGTACAGGGGCAATATCGAAAATTTTTAGAACCGCTCCTCCTCGCTCCACTAAGGATAGATAGATCCGTTCCTCTACTGAGGAAAGAAAAACTTTGACATCCTCACCGGTCGACGAAAATTTGACGCCTCAAGCGGGGACATCGTTGCTTGATTGCAACATCGTCTCATCATCCCCGTACGAGGCGTCATCCCAGTCAAGGGATGTTTAAGTTATCGAGGAGTATATCGAAGTTTCAGAATCTCTAAAACAATATGTGAGCACTAGGTAAATAGAATATTTCT
The DNA here is from genome assembly GCF_019457755.1 of Venturia canescens. Lineage (NCBI taxonomy): Eukaryota > Metazoa > Arthropoda > Insecta > Hymenoptera > Ichneumonidae > Venturia > Venturia canescens. The sequence goes on from NC_057428.1 coordinate 10,067,473, forward strand.
GTTCACTTCTTGCATGGAAATTGATGTATGCATGTCGAAGATAAGCTCATTTGAAAAAGTATCTTTAGACGGGTATGTGATAATTTATTTCATGGTTATTAAATAACCTGATAATATTGAAATTATATTTCAGTACATTACGTGTTCAAACGTGGAGGAGAGGGCTTACAGCACAGAAGGAAATACCGTGAGTATTAAGTTCTAGAGGACCGGAAAGCCGATATATCGGCTCGCCCTGTGATATGAACTTTGTATATAGTTGATAAGTGATACTAGATACTAATTTGGGTACTTTTCAAGGGCGAGCCGATATATCGGTTTACGTTTTAACGTATGAGTTTTGATTACGTCTTGAAAATGTGACAGCTCTGAGAAAAGCTGTTAGTCGACAGAAAATGGACGCCGCTATAAAAAATAGACTGCTAACTCATTACTAGAGAGATCTTCCCGCCTTCCTTCGACATCAATGTGTTTGGAACTGGTTTAGAGCGGTATGACATAGCATGAAAAATATTTTATATGGAATGAATCATTAATTTTGCGTTAACATGTGATGTAGGTGATCTGGATGATAATCTGTGAAAAAAAAATGTTTGCAGTAAAATGAGAAACAAAATAGTGAGGTCTGAAAACAATAACTGCAGGAAGATACCGAATGTAGTCATAAAAATGATGTATTGATAATCTGATCTGAAAGACTTATGTAAAGAATATAAAATATAAGGGGCATTCCATGCCAATCCAACCTACGTTGGATATTCATGTTTTTGATTCGGCTCAAATTTTTTTATCATTTCATACTCTCTGTAAAAGAGGCTCATGATTTTTTTCGAAATTTTTTATCGAGCCGCTCATGAGATATGGATTTTTCAAAATTAGAGTGATTTGATTTTTAATTCCAATAACTTGTTTGAAAATACATCAATTTAGATGTTTTTTTTTAAGTTGCGTGTTTTTGAATGAACTTTTCAAAACTTTAATGTAAAAAAATTTCGTAGAATTAATTGACTCGAGTTTTATGACTTTTGCATCGAAACCTAGTTTTTTTATTGTTTGGGTCTTTCGATTTTTTTCGAAAAATTCTCATAAATATTACTTCTTTGTACATGAATTTTAAGTCTGGTCCCGTCGTGGGGAAACTTTTCTTTGTATTTATTCTAGAATTTTCAAGAATATAAAAAATCATGTTTTTACACATTTATTATTTCCAAAACTGTATATTACTGTTACTCGCATTTCTTTACTGATATTTCATTTCGAAAGATACAAAAGTCACATTTCAAAGATTCAAATGTAAAAACATGAACTTTTATATTCTTGAAAATTCTAGAATAAATACAAAGAAAAGTTTCCCCACGACGGGACCAGGCTTAAAATTCATGTACTAAAAAGTAATATTTATGAGAATTTTTCGAAAAAAATCGAAAGACCCAAACAATAAAAAAAATAGGTTTCGATGCAAAAATCATAAAACTTCAGTCAATTAATTCTACGAAATTTTTTTACATTAAAGTTTTGAAAAGTTCATTCAAAAACACGCAACTTAAAAAAAAACATCCGATTTGATGTATTTTCAAACAAGTTATTGGCATTTAAAAAAAAAAATCTCTCTAATTTTGAAAAATCCATATCTCGTGAGCGGCTCGATAAAAAATTTCGAAAAAAATCATGAGCCTCTTTTACAGAGAGTATGAAATGATAAAAAAATTTGAGCCGAATCAAAAATATGAATATTCAACGTAGGTTGGTTTGGCATGGAATGCCCCATAAATAACTGAACGTGTAAAAGAGACAAATGAAGTTCGAAAGTCGCCTTCGATTTTCGATTTACATTTTTCTTACAGAAGGAATAATGAACGAAAAAGAACGGTAGTAGTGCACGTACCGCATACTTGGTTGATAGATTATGATTAATTTCCCGAAATTCTCGGACAAGACGGTTAAGTCGAAAATTCAACCCCTGTGACGGGGATGTTCCGGGAAGAATTTTTCGATCAAACTTGGCACATCTTCCTTTTTTGATCTCATGAAACGATTCGTGAAATAAAAAAGATGAGAATGCTCATACGAAAAGTTTTACGAAATTTTCGAAATTTCAACCCCTATGACGGGGGTGTTCCGGGAAGAATTTTTCGATCAAACTTGGCACGTCTTCCTTTTTTGACCTCATGAAACGATTCGTGAAATAAAAAAGATGAGAATGCTGATACGAAAAGTTTTACGAAATTTTCGAAATTTCAACCCCTATGACGGGGGTGTTCCGGGAAGAATTTTTCGATCAAACTTGGCACGTCTCTCTTTTTTGACCTCACAAAGCGATTCGTGAAATAAAAAAGATGAGAATGCTCATACGAAAAGTTTTACGAAATTTTCGAAATTTCAACCCCTATGACGGGGGTGTTCCGGGAAGAATTTTTCGATCAAACTTGGCAAGTCTTCTTTTTTCGATCACTAAGAGTGATTCGAATAATAAAAAAGATGAGAATGCTGATACGTCCCGTCGCTCGTTTTCGGGACGGTCGAGTCGAAAATTCAACCCCTATGACGCGGATGTTCCGGGAAGAATTTTTCGATCAAACTTGGCAAGTCTTCTTTTTTCGATAACTAAAAGCGATTAGAATAATAAAAAAGATGAGAGTGCTGATACGAAAAGTTTTACGAAATTTTCGAAATTTCAACCCCTATGATGGGGGTGTTCCGGGAAGAATTTTTTGATCAAACTTGGCACGTCTTCCTTTTTTGACCTCACGAAACGATTCGTGAAATAAAAAAGATGAGAATGCTGATACGAAAAATTTTACGACATTTTCGACATTTCAACCCTTATGACGGGGGTGTTCCGGGAAGAATTTTTTGATCAAATTTGGCAAGTCTTCTTTTTTCGATTACTAAAAGCGATTCGTACAATAAAAAAAATGAGAATCAAAATTTTTTTTAATTTCAATATCGTTGAAGTCCAACGTTGGAAACTTCAGCGACATCCCAATCCTCATTCGCAGCATTTCCCAGAGCATCCGCCAGGGGATTTAAAATAATATTAATAATAAAAGAATAAATTGTTAAACAAAAAGCACCTCTCTGGCTCTGGCTCACAAGTAGGAGTAAGAAACATGTTATTTAACCTGGAAAAACGAGGGTAAATAAGATAAGGAAAAAGAAAGAAATTCACGTAAGATCTCTCATACGTAAACGAAAGGAGGGAATAAAAGATGACGAGAAAGCAAAAGTGAAAAAAGGAGTAAAAACGCTTTCAAACCGAGAAGTTATATTGGGAAAGAAAGAGTCCAGGTATCACTTATCGAACACGTTGATACGACACATGCTCGAGAATATTGCATAAAACACTCTGATTTCGTGATCACTCACAAAATAAACGATCATTAACTATTTTTTATTAGTACACTTTATTATTTGTATAAAAACTGTTAAAAATAGTCTGCACTGTAAACACGTGAGCGCAGTCATATTAGCAACTGTCTTCGATCAGCCGACCCGAAAATTATGCAAGCGTCGCGCCACGAGTACACAGCGGCCAATTTGTACACTCGTGGCGTGTACTTGTACGCACACGCCACGAGTACACTCTCGAAAAAAGTATTAACGTAAAACAGATCATAATCATTTCATCGAACTGCATTATATAAATAAATTTATATTTGAACAAAAACTTGAGTATAGCCATTCGGGCCAATTAATACTACTTAGCATTTGCCAGGACCTTGGCGCCGGGAAAATTACGAGTACAGTCAATTTCAAAGGTAGTCTCGTGGACAAAACTTTTCACCGATAATAGCGAAAGTCCTTTACCAACCCAAAAGCGCCCCACAAACACTACATAAAAGTTATTATTATTTCTTGAAAAGGATAAATAAATCAAAACACACTATCATTTACACATTTGTTCTTTATTTTTACAATTGAATTAGTTTCATAAGTTTGTTGAATAAGTTTTGTAATCTCAGGTGACAACAAATCAGACCAAGCTTACATTAATTCATACCCTCTTTCGTGTCCCAAATAAAAATTTAAGAAACGATAAATTCAAATACGTTCCAAAACATATAGAATTTTTGTGAACAAGTGGAAAAAAATAGTAGACAATTCCCCATACCTCTGTAAAACTAGCAGAGCACAGTGCCAAAAAAAATGTACTACTCCCTAAAATAATTTGCTTTTAATGTGCTAATTTTAAAATTGCGATATTGGCATTGAGAGTTAAGTATAAAGGATTCCTGCGAGTCTACTAATTTGTTTGCTTCTTGATACGATTGTAAAATGACCCCTACTAGATTTCGCCCTTTTCTCTTTATTTCTTTTATTGATCCGGTAAAATTTTCAAGTTTTTTCCTAGTCTCATGGGGTGTACTGCTCCAACCCCTCTACTTTTTGATAATACTGTTGTTTTTTGTTTCCATTCACGTTTTCTTGGACGTTCAAACACGTGGGGGAAGGGGGGGAGGGGGATGGAGCTGAGAGCGCTCGCGATCTTTTTTCTATTTTGTTCACGAAAATTCTATATGCCCTGAAATTTGCACTAACTATCGATTATTATTTCAACAGATTTGGTCCACGAGCTGCAGAGGACGATCTATCCATCCTATGTTTCCTATATGGGACGCAGGACATTTTCGGAAGGTACATTGTACTCGAAGCAGGAGAAACTGTGCGATAATATCGCACATTATCGCACATTGCTTTTCCATATATTTTGTCTTGTATCTTGTCATTATATATGTAACGTTGAATTTTCAATACTTTCAGATTCAAACAACTGCTCTTAGAAGCGGCGAAAGATGAAGAATCTGCCGCTGCTGTAGATGAAGCATCTACCGCTGCTGTAGATGAAGCATCTGCCGCTGCTGTAGATGAAACATCTGCCGCCGCTGCTCTAAGAACGAAAAGAATTCCGAAAATAGTGAGGACGGAATATCTAACAGTTCGTTCCTCCAATGAAGGAAATGCAGCATCTGCAGCTCGCATAAGTACAGGGGCAATATCGAAAATTTTTAGAACCGCTCCTCCTCGCTCCACTAAGGATAGATAGATCCGTTCCTCTACTGAGGAAAGAAAAACTTTGACATCCTCACCGGTCGACGAAAATTTGACGCCTCAAGCGGGGACATCGTTGCTTGATTGCAACATCGTCTCATCATCCCCGTACGAGGCGTCATCCCAGTCAAGGGATGTTTAAGTTATCGAGGAGTAATCGAAGTTTCAGAATCTCTAAAACAATATGTGAGCACTAGGTAAATAGAATATTTCTGTTCACTTCTTGCATGGAAATTGATGTATGCATGTCGAAGATAAGCTCATTTGAAAAAAGTATCTTTAGACGGGTATGTGATAATTTATTTCATGGTTATTAAATAACCTGATAATATTGAAATTATATTTCAGTACATTACGTGTTCGAATGTGGAGGAGAGGGCTTACAGTATAGAAGGAAATACCGTGAGTATTAAGTTGTAGAGGACCGGAAAGCTGATATATCGGCTCGCCCTGTGATATGAACTTTGTATATAGTTGATACGTAATACTAGATACTAATTTGGGTACTTTTCAAGGGCGAGCCGATATATCGGTTTAACTCTAGAGGTTAAAAACTCACTTTACTAGCGAGCGTTGAACATTGCCATGACCTATAAAATTCTGATCACAGGAAACGCAGCTGGTTCACCCCTCAAGATGATTGTGTTATGATAAAATATCCGTTAATGACAGATCAATTCGCTTGCGCGAAGGGATTGGCTGTATGGCGTGATTTCTATGAAAAGAGAGTAAGTAGTGCAATTGATGCAAACGACGAAAAAATTGATTGAGTTTTTCATTGGAATCAAATTCAAAAGTTGCTTTTTTCGTTTTTTCCAGCGACTGTCTCATCATACACCCCAATCCCTTCAAAATCACTACGATGGAATTTTGCTAAGGCTGTCGACTCTCTACTGTCACTAGGAGGCTGCGCGCATTGCGTCAGCAAAATCAGCACGAGGCTTAGAATTTTACCGTTAAGGATAACGTAGAGCCTAGCCACCTATGCTATATCACCTTTCATATGATATATTCGAAAAGCGTGTGTTAAACAATCAAGAGAAAAAAGTTTTGTTTTTTGTTCCATTTTTTTACGGCTTCATAACCCCCGGCTTTTAGACGAGAGAAAAAGAATGTGTTCATGCAGTGCATTTTCATTTTTGCAAACCCCCGATTGCTATGTTTTATGATCAACTCAAAATAGGCATTGGTGATTTCATCATTCAACCAATTCTGTCTCTCGAGAGCTTTCTTTTTGAACGGTTGTTGTCTTTTTATCCTCTTGTTGTTTCCTCTGATTCCGACATTCCACTATATCGTCTTGTTCGTCTTTACACATTCTCCTTTCGTCAATCTGCTCTTATCCTTTAATCTTTTTGTTATCTTTTCTTTTGTTTCTTTTCCGTTAGCTTTCACTTCTTTGATCGCACTTTTTGTTTTTCTCTCCCAGTAAAACTCACCAATCTTCCATTGTGTCCATTCTTCCCTGTCGTGATTCATTTCTTCCCTGTATCGTTTCCTTTCCCTTGCTTCTTGTTCCCTTCTTCCTTTGTTCCTCTCTTCTTCTGTTTTTTGTCTTTTGTTGATGGCTCAGGTATGAGCGACAGCATCGGTGATGCGTAAGATCTATTAGGTATCTCTTGCATTAATTTTTATTTCTCAATGAATCGCCGTGTCCTTTCCGCATCCGATCTCTGTTGTGGTATTATATCTAGAGTAGTGAGATGCCACACGAACACCTATGCTGCCTTGTGCTTCGGGAGATCAGTCTGCGCATCCGAATTTTGTATCTTCTTCTTCTCATTAATTTTCATTTAATTCTTCTCCTTCATTCTTTTTTATTTTCCTCTCATTTGAAATTTTTTCAATTTCGGAGTCTAACCGTTGAATCTGTTGTCCATGCCAAAAACTTGTTTGGCCGGTTTGCTGAGAGAAGTGCATCTTGACACCCTGGTACCTTGTTTGCGTTGACGCGTCCATTCTTCCCATTAGAATATATTTTAAATTTATGTATCCCCTCATTGTTTACTTAATCTCTTTTATGCCTTTTTTATTCTTTAGCTCTTCGTGTTTTTCTCAAACAGCTTTCTCTAGCTTGACCGCGTGCTTCTTCGTCCATGAAAATTCATGGATTTAACGTTATTCTATTACTCCCGGATTCCCCGTTTTCCGTCTGAGGTGCCGGCGCTCGATACCTCTCTGAAGTTCGCCGGCGTGGCTCTAATATTGCGCACTCTGGCGTTTAGTTTTAGATTTTTATTTTCTTTTCGATTTTATTTATTTTTTTTCATATGTTTTATCTTCTCTTTTCGTAAAATTAATAAGGTAAGTGATGAAATTTTTAGTTTGTTTTTGATTTTATTGATTTTTTTTGTGTTTTCCAGGTTTTCCATAAAATTGATGGTCCTCGTGGTATGTGGAGCAACCATTCTGATAAGTATGCATAATTTTTGTTTTCTTAATTGTTTAAATCATGATCAAATAAATAATAATTTTTTCTTTTTATAGTTTACATTTGGAGTTCATCCTACCGTGGTAAATATTAAAGGAAAATCATAAGTTTATTTATTATTTATTTAATTGTAGTATTTTTCAGGTTAGCCGCGTGGTACATTCCCCTCTCCACTTCGCTATGGATATTGTAAGCTAGTGAATTTGGATTTAGCGAAATTCATATCTCGCATTGACTTCTCCCATAGTAAGCCGAGACACCGAAAATTTGATCTCCCCCTTTCGGTGTTATCCCTACTCCGAAAATTACTTGCGAATTTGTGCTCGCCCAAATTCTCGCTCTCTTCGCTCGAGGACGTCAACGAGGCAGGTTCTACCAAAAGGGGTTCTCCAAAGTCTACGATCATAATTCCGCATCGGCTGGCCACCGAAATCGAGAAGCCCCGTCATCCTTACATCGTTGTGAACATCTACGCCTCCAGTCCTCGGGCAAGAGCCACCGCGGGATTCACGCACTATCGCCAGATAAGTCTTTTTCGTAAAATATTTAATGTGTATGAACCGACAAACGAATTTTCCTCGTAATGTACCATTGAGCGTTGAGTATGGAAGAGTGAATGTTTATGAGCGTGAATTCTATGTACGGGTAACGGAGTGTTCACACCGAAGAATCAAATTATAATTTGTGGGCGATGTAAAATTTACGAATCTGTTCAAATTCACAAAAAAATACAACACAAACAAATATCGTGCCCCTTCTGCATAATTCATTTCATTGTCTTTTCCACTATCGAGACCCGAAAATATTACAATATTTTCGAGAATGTAAGTAGACACCGCTATTTGTGTTTTAATCCTGTATGTTGCATGCTTTTGCTAACACGAGATCTCCAACATGGAATTGAGTTAATTTGTGTTTTGGACCAAATTTTTCGGCCCTTTTTCTTCCTTTTCTCGTTATTCTTTCTCGTGCCAACATCAGTTTTCTTTCGATTTCTCCTTCTGGTCGTTCTTCTTCTTTATCTATTTGTATCCAATTTTTCTATATTCTTTGAGGCTTTATATTTTTTTGTATCTCAATAGGCGTCATTTCCGTAGTATCATAATGAGTTTCATTTATACAATCTTCAATTACTTTGACCCATTTTAGCCAATCTGTGTGTTTTTCAGTTAAAAACGTTCTAAAAAATCTACCTATTTCTCTATTTACTCTCTGCACTACATTTCCTTGGGGATGTCTGTTCTGTGATCAAATTAAATTTTTCTCGGGTTTCTATTTTCCGGAATGTAATAATTGAAAGTTTTATTAATAATGAAAGCTACGAATTTTCAGAAAACATTGATCGTGACGAGGATGGGTTTCATTTCGCCTTGAGAGATTGGCAAAGGACCGAAAAAATGGATTGAAATGATATCTCCGGGTCCTTCCGGAATGATGTTTTGCTGTGCCGTATATGAATGCTGATTCGGGACCTTGTTTCTTTGACATGAATCGCATGATGCGAGAATCTGCCTGACAACGCGACACATTCTTGAGTAAGTAAAATCTTCATTTATAATTTTCCAAACTTTTTTGCTCCTATGTGACCGTACATTTCGTGTTTCAGATACTAGATGTTGGAAGATTTCACGTGACATCACGACTTTACTTGAATTCGTTTTTAATAAAATATCGTTTTTTAACTGAAATTAATTGCCTTCTTGATTTTTAATCCTCTCTCTAATTTCCCTAATTTTTTCATCCCTCCTTTGCTATTCTCCTATGTTCTTAATCATGTTTTCTAATTCCCTAGATGATTTGGTGGCGAGCATTGTATTGATAATCAATTTTTTTCTGCCTCCCGTATCCAGAGGGTTTAAACGACTTAGAACATCAGCCACAACATGCCTTGTGCCAGGACAATACTCAAATTGGATATCGTAATCCTGAATAGCCAAGACCCATCGAGTTAAACCGTCACTAAGTAGCTGACTGTTTTTTAAAAAGGTTATTGCTTGGTGGTCAGTTATAATTCTGATTTTTGCTCCTAACAAATACGATCGCAATTTTTTCAGTGACCATGCTATTGCTAATAATTCTTTTTCTGTTGTTGTCTATGCGAATTCTGGCTCTTCGAGCGTTCTACTTGTAAACATTACAACTCCTAGGTCTCCGTTTTTGTCGTATTGAGCTAAAATGCCCCCTCAAAGCATAATTACTAGCATCGGTTTGCAAAATGTATTCTTTTGTTGGATCAGGATGTTTGAGCAAGACGTTATTGACAAATAAACCTTTTATTCTTTGAAATGCAATTTGTTTTTCTTTATCCCACTCCCATTTCGTTTCCTTCCTTAATAGTTTCAAAAGTGGAATTGTTTTTTTTGCATGATCTTTAGTGAATTTTGTATAATAGTTTATCAAACAAGGAAACTCCTTAGCGGTTTCAAGTTCCTGGGTGCAGGAAAATCGTGTATTGCTTATGTTTTCTCAGGCTGAGGTTTAATACCTTCAGTCGTTAGAAAATGGTCCAAGAATTCTACTTCTTTCCTGAAAAATCTTGCCTTTTTCAATTTGATCGTCATACCGTGTTGTTCCAAGCGATCTACCAGTTCATCTAGCTGTTGCATGTGCTCTTCAAAACTTGTTGAGATACACAACAGATCATCCACAAAATTGATTACGTGGTGGTGGGGGTAAAATTGTCATGTCATTTTCTAGAATTTCGGAGCTCAGGAGACGTTTTGTAAAGCGAAAATTGGTTTGGAGACTAATTTTCAAAATCCTTTTTGAATGAGCCCGAAACCAACACGATCAGTAGCTTAATTGCTGAGAAAAAACTTTGCACAGGCTCAAGATTATGCAAGAGTTACTAACACATTTATGGATTTACCGTGTCTGTATAGAACACCATCGAAGGCCTCTTGATGCCAGCTATAACCCATTTCTATGGAAGCTCGGATCCCGGCGATCCCGATGATAGAAATAATGAGTTGCGATTGGTCAGGACACTCGCTGTACCATTCCAGCGGAATAAAATTTATGAATATATACCTATATATACAATGCCATCAGTCAGCTGTCAGTTTTTGATCTTATAAACAAACGGATTTTCGACATTACGAAGTGCGGGGTAAATAAAAAAAATATTTATCATCTAATAAAGTGTTCAATATGCATTTATTTTATTCAAAATACTGGCATGTGGTGTTGAAAATAGTGGTGTGGTGTCATACACTAGTACGAAATCCAGACATATAGTGACTTTGGTGTGATATATTGCACAACCATCTGTACGTTTTTGATGGCATGAGCAAACTAATAGGAATAGCCGTGTAAATGATAAAATTTCAGACAAACAGTGCGAGCTGTATGAATTTGATTCCAAGTTCTTATATGACTATAAAAGAAAAATATTATGTGAGTTTTGTGAAAATAGTATGGGTTAGTTTACTCTCATCGCAATCAGTCGCGAGTGTTTGATATATAGAACATATATGTAGAACATATATATAGAACATATATATTTGTTGCAATCTTAGCTTTGATTTTTTAAGAATGTTCAACGGGAGTTATGCGAGAAAAAAGCGTTCGTTCATTATAACCTCTCAAATAAGTTCTATCCAAACAGAAATTTTATGGTGTAATTACATTGAAGAAAAAATATGCGTGGTTGTATGTCAATGAATTCAAATAAATTTTGAAAAACTTTGGTCTAGTAATAGTGTCTAATCTAATGTATTGTTGTCATATTTTCTTCCATTTAGTTTGACTGTGTTCACCGGGCCCTTTTTCCCACCTCCTCAGCTTACAGTGTATCCATACCAATTTGTATTCATTCTCTAGACAATACGAGTGACATTCGTATTTCTATTTCCTCATATTGATTTTAACAACATAATTTGGAAAATTTATAACAAAAAGTCTTCGTGATTGCTTCTTCATAAACCCGAGTTATAAAAAATCTTTGGGCATGTAAATGCATAGATATTCATTTGAGTTGTTACATGATAAATTTAGAAATTTATTTCAATAAGTCATTGGGTGCTTAATTTTCGTGATATCGAAATTTGTATCTTCAAATGCAATGAACACCTCTAAAGTTCAACAAAGTGATGAAGCAACATGCATATTGAGTATTTCCAGACCATGTTTGCGGTGGGCATTGACCACCACCGGTCTAATAACCGCTACTCTGGCTCGCACCCAGTAGCCGTCACTACTCTCCAGTACTAAGAATAATGTCAACATCCAACCACATTAGACAAATTCTTATGAAACTTCAGGCACCGGCCTTATCCGACCATTCCACCCTTCGGGAATTCGTAGCAACTCGACCGTTATGGTTAACCTTTAACCATAATTATTAATTAACCATTATTAACCTTAACGGCTTACCTTTTACGCCTTCCGTCCTTATGGGAACTGGCGCTCCAAGGTCATCTTCGCCACTGCTTGAGTCACTATCACTGACTCCTGTGTTCCAGGGCTTCAGTTTTTCGCCTGGTACCACACCACAGTACGGCTTTTGAGTGCGCTGCGCACATTTGACGTCCTCGATGACGTACCTGTCGCGGTCTAATACTCTAGTGATTTCATACGACCCAGCGTACTTTGGCAACAACTTCTTACTTGCACCATCATTCGAACTAATTAAACGCTTAGTTACGACGATGTCTCCACAACTTAATTTCCTCGGGGGTGCCGCCCTCTTCCTATCAAATCTACCTTTTTGTTCATTTTGGTTTCGCTGGATAACTTCCCCAGCTAGCTTTCGAGTTTTTTCTATATCCTGATCATACAAGGGTTTTTCTATGGGATTGAGAATTCGCGATTCCTTGTCATAACGAGGTCGATACCCCAGCAAGAACTCAGACGGGCTTTTCCCGGTCGCTTTGTTAATGGTATTGTTCAAACCCCAAATGACTTTCGATAACTCTTGGTCCCATTTTGTTTCCTCATTCAGACTAGCCGTTAACGTACTCAGAATTGTCCTATTGTATCGTTCTACCTGACCATTCGCTCTTGGCGTAGCCACTGCCATCATAATATGTTGGGTACCTCGTTTTTCGCAAAATTCTTTAAACCTTCTACTCGTAAATGTACTACCACGATCTCTGATGATACGCTTTGGAATACCAAATATGTCGTTAATGGTAAGAATAAATCGCTCAACAAAAACTACTTTGTACTTTTAACAGCTTTGGGAAAAACAAATTTCGTGAAAGTCTCTACGATCACTACCAAATATGAATTTCCCCTTGAACTCTTTACGAAAGGTCCCAAATGATCTATGTGCAACGTATGCATAGGCATCAAAACTTTTTCTATGAGGTGCAAATGACCTGGCTTCTTCCCAGCTGGATCCTTACTATAGAGGCAATCCAAACATGCAGCGATATATCGTTATACATATCGCCGCATTGAAGCAAACCAATAGTCAGCTTGTGCCTTTTCAAGCGTTTTTGCTACGCCGAAGTGTCCTATTTCGTCGTGACACAGAGGAAACGAGATTGGTGTAAATTAATGTAGACTGTGTATCGAGATAAAGTAATGACACAAGTTTTATTTTTATATCTAGAGATATACGGTGCGGCAGGTGATGGGTTTGAATTTCCCGGTATAAATGTGGTCTTTTTTCTTGTCTTGCTTTGCGCGGTACACGACCGATGGCGCTAACGACACTTTGATCGATAATTATCTGTTTAATCGATGCCCGCTGTGGCGTGTGGCCAGCGCTTGTGCTGTGGCGAGGTGACCTGTCCGAGATGACAGTTTCTCAATATGGCTGCGCCCGTGCCTTTCGTGGATACTCGCCGTGCGTGTCTTTCTTTTGCGGTTTTATTAATTATTCGGGTAATTGATGTGTGTTCTCGGCGGTTCGTTTCATTCGCTTCGCGCTTTGTGCACCAAGATACATAAGTGTTCTGTGTTTGTTTTGTTTCGTCTTGTTACAATTATCGTGTCGTTTCGCGAGGCGAGGTGTGTTTACGTTATTATATTTCACTTATGAACTTTATTCTTGTTCAGGTTTTGTTTTACAATATTCAATTACGGTTTGACCTCGCATTTGGTAAGTGTTGTAAGTTTTACAGTGTGTGATATTTATTGGCTGCATATTACTTTTATTTCTTTATTTGCCATTTCAATTATTCCTGCCTGTGGAGATTGAAGAAGTGATTCGTGTCTTCTCCTTTCCTCCCTTTCTTTCTAATTCATGTTAATTCTGGGTTTGCATTTGCGTTCCCGACTTAAGTCTTTTATGAACTCTTTCCCTCCGTTACTCCCAATAATAATCTCTTTTCCATTGGTACTCCCAATTATTATTTCTTTCCCGCAGTTACTCCCGTTGCATAAATTTCTTTTATTAATCGTTTTTGAAATCCCCTGGCAGGTTTATCCCGAAGGAGCTGCAGAGATGAATTTGGAGTCAAGATTCAATTCTTGCACATCGGCGCTGTTAATTTCAGGAGTCTTTTCTATTGTGCGGACTCTCAGGTAAATTTATTTGCTACTTCTCCGCTATATTATTTCCTAGCCTATCCTATTGATCCCTCTGCCCAGTACGTTTCCTTATCCGTCGTTTTTTCTATGTGGAAATTGTATCTTGGCAAATGGTCTTCCCGGATCGCTGTTAGCGTAGGGATCCTCCTGCCAGTCAATTCACAAGGTTGTGACACGGCTGTCGGAGACAGAAGAGATGGAATTTATTTTCTTTCTTCTATTTAGTCTCTTCCCTCTTTCCTTTTGTTATTTTCTAATTTTCTTTACTATTTAAAGTGGCTTCAGATAGATGGCAGCAGTAGATAGGCCGGGATGGTGGCGAGCAGGGGTGTGACGGTTCTACCGTTACAATACTTGTCCTAACTTTTATCTCCGAAAGGGGTTTACACGATTCGATAGGAAATACATTGAAACGTGTTTCCAGCCTGTTGCTAAAGTGATCCATTTTTTTATGGACTTGATGTTATGTCGTGTCACCATTTTATTTTGTTAATAGAATTCGCGGAAAAATGTTTTCTCAAAAACATCTCCAGACTCAGAAATTTTCAAGCTTCCCGAGCCACATGGGGTATTGAAATTGAACATTTCCTACTTGTTTCCTCTTGTTGATAATGTTTCATATTTTTCAGACGGCGACAGGATACCTCTGAGGATGCGGAAGGTGGTAAGGTTTTTAGTTTAGAAGTCGAGTCCCGTGGTTCGCAACCTATCGGCAGCACGAAAGTGTTAGCCAAGAACTTCGAACATTTTCATTTTCGGGAGCACTCAAAAAAGTGGTGAATTATTCCATAATCAGCTGATCAATGTATCAGCCGGAAGTTGAGCGTTTCTGGGCTTTCCCAAGAACGTGGATAGAACTATAATGTATGTTCAGTACAGTCGGGAAGATGTACGTAATTTAAAAGTACTCATCGACAATAACGGAAGTCGGGTAGTTCGTAACTTGTCTAAGGGCCCGACCTTCCCCACATTTCCAAAGCCATACCCGGGAACATCTAATTCCTATGAGTTTGCGTTCCCTGAACCCCCGGTTTTTGGAGAGCATTGTTTTCCAGTAAAATAATCGAGTGGCGAAAGTAGTCCTCTAGATAAGGATGACATTGCCGAGGTTCATGTTGAAGGTCGACGAATCGTTGATCTCGATTTTCTTTTGCAAAGATCGCGGAAAGAAATTGGAAAACATAACAATATTATGAAATGTCTCGACGTTCCTTTAAAATTGATTAAATTTCGGAATAAAGGTGTGCGTACTGAATTGTTTTTTATGTGTGAAAAACGCAAGCACTATTTCAACATCTGGACAAGTGATGATGCTCAAAAATTATGGGCATCAATGAAAATGCTGTGTCTGTATCATTGACTGCGGGCATCGGTTATTGCAAGAAACTCTTGCAGGAATGTCTATTCCACCTATAGCAGTCAATACTTATATCAAGTATCGAAACAACCTATACGATATATTTCACAGTTTTGGCGAAACGGAAAAAGCAAAGGCAGCAGCTATAGAGAGGTAAATAGCGATTAAGAAAGGCCACGTTGTTAATGGCATCCCGTACATCTATAAGTAATTGCAGATGGATGTTGGTCGAAGCGAAAGGAAAATTGAACGTCACAGAATTTCGACGATTCGTACATTCCAGCGGCATACAAATCCGTAAATTTGTTGAGCACACACGAGATCTCCGCAAAATGGAAGATGTCTCTGAAGAGGAGAAAGCAACACGATTGTGCCAAGACATTTGCAATAAATTCAGCCACGTATATGGTGAACACACAAATTGAGGAACTCTTCCATTCTCTTGCGAGCCCAAACAGAATGAAAAGATTGTTATGGCTGAACTCCACATAACTGGTATTTATCAAGCCGTTCACGAGGCGGTGAGATATCTGAGCTGCCACATCAAAAGTTTGTTGAAAAAAGTAACCAACAACTTGGCGGAAGCATGCAATTCAGGCAAAAGAATTCTTGCCCTGGTAGCTTATATCAAATGAGATGCATCGCTTCAACGTTAGAAAACAACATGCAATCGGTGTTGTTGCAACTGCATTCACCAAAGCGTTCCAAAGTATCCGCAACCATAACAAAATTAGAAGCTTGGAAACATCGGAAAAGCGAATGCACAACGTCTTCGCAAGTTTCGAAAGTTCAGAGGTACCGATAAAGACTAGGGTCCATCGAAGAACATTTTAAACAATTAAAAGCTTACCAAAAAAAATTGGCATCAGATTCAGCGAGAAACTATTGCAGGATTCCTGGGAGCAATGGCATCGATTGCATACGAAAATTATCACGGCATCAAGATTCGGTCCTATATGCCGATCGTTGCCGACAACTTCATGCACAAACATAGTTTCGCGTATCTTTTATCCAAAGATAGTAGATACGGCAACGACCAAATTTGGCCGCGACCCCTAAAATGAGACCAGAAAAGAGATTGAACGTCAGGTAGGAAAAAGAAATCGTTCCCTGCGACCTTTTCATTGATCAAGAGATCCCTTACTTGGGAGCATCTCCAGATGGTTTGATTGACGATGACGGTATTGTTGAAATAAAATATCCATTTTCGACCGAAGACGCCAATTTGTCACAGGTCATACAACAAAAGCCTAACCTGAAAAACATTTTTGACACGAAGGATGTTAATTCATTGAACAAGTCTCACGCGTACTTTTATCAAATACAATGGCAATTGCATGTAACTAAACGAAGTTACTATCTATTTGTGCTGTGGAATTCAGCAGATTTGAAAATCATCACTGTGCGAAGAGACGATGACTTCTGGGATTTGAAAATGAAACCTTTTCTTTGCCAGTTTTATACACTCTGTATGCTCCCAGAAATTATTGACAGTAGACGACGCACGTCAATGCCGATTCGGAATCCAGAGTGCATTATAGACACTCGCCGGAAAGCACTGCTTAAAAAAAGCAGCAAAAAAATCTACTCGCGTTTTATCATTGAAAACGACCAGTAGAAAATGTTCTGTAATTGTAAACCACGCACTCGACAAAATCGCAAGTGTTGAATCACCTTGTCCCAAAGTTGGTGATAAGATTGCAAGTGTAGATTGGGTTTCAATCTCGAGTGATGAAGGATTGAAAGTTTCGAACGATCCTGTACAATTGCTCGATACACTTTGGAAAAATATTTCTACCGATGATGTCGTGTCCTTTATTCTATTACCAACCAGTTTGCTCGATGACACAAGCATGGACTTATTCCAAAATGTGTTGTAGGAAAACAATTCATTCCAATGTAATCCCGCTTCATACACAGCGTATCACAACTATATAAAACCGTGTCCTCCAGGACAACAGGATATACATATAGTCGGTAGCTATCACAGCATGCATTGGATCTGCCTTTACTATGATGGTTTACAAATTTTTGTGTATGACAATTTAAATTGCTCGAAATATGTGCTCTTGAGCCAAGAAGTTAAGCGTTACATTTCTAAACGCTATCCTCAATCACGTGATGACAATGTGATCATGAAGCCCATTACACAGCAGCCAGATTCTTCATCTTGTGGCATATATGCCGCTGCTTTTTCTACCAGTATCTCACTGAGAAAAGAACCGATGGGTAGAAATTATTCCCGAGATGCGATACAAATGAGAGGACATTTTGCACAAATATTGCGATCTCGTCAACTAACATCGTTCCTCTTGGAAAAAATTGCGATATCTGTAATAGATAATGTACTTATACTGAAAAGGGTGAATATTTCCTTGGCATTTAAAAATGCCGCTCCTTCTTTGCTGTTTATTTATATAGCAGTATGTATCGTAATAGCCACTTTGGCCTACACTACTGAGGTACTCAAGTATTTTCAAAATTTGAGGTCAAACTCATTTTCGAGTTTCTCAATCAAACTGGCAGCAAAAAATCGTACTTATGTTACGTCCTAGCATTACGCTAAACGCCCCTCACTTTTTCTCTTCAACTCAAACGCTATCACGAGTATATTCCTAACCTTTATCATCATTTGTCGATACATAGTTCGTATCTAAGAATATATATAAACACAGAGCGTATCCAGACCATCCATAACAAATACATCCTGCGAGACACTCGGCGCTCGCACATATTTTTTTCCTCAACTGTCCATTCTTTAAACACTCACAACGCGTGCCCTAGACTCTCCCCGACGTTCCGGCGCCATAAATAATCCTACAAGACGAGCACGGAAAACCAGAAATAAACAGTCCAAGACCGATTTCCTATCCTTGAATTTATTATCAATGCAGCATTTCCTAAATCCACACAAAATTCCAGAGACGCGTTCCGAAACTCGCGTTTCCCACGAGTCCCGAAAACAGATGCTCTTATCTCAAGTGCAACACGTGCACATCTCAGAACTCCGCTCAACACACTTTCCCTAATTCTAAGAAATCTCGAGCGACTTTTCCTCCAATCATATCTCCGGAAAAGTCTCCCCCATATTCAAATCCAATCACCAAATCAGACGATACTTTTTACCCAATCCAAACTAAAAAACCACAGAGAACAAACCCCCTCTACAGCATCCTACCCCCAAAAAACACATCCTCCTCTCGAACTCTAACTAGGCTAAGAATCTTAGTTGTTAGTCAGTTAGCAGCGAACCTCGAAACAATTAAGATCGGAGAACTCTCCCTCTCTAATCCAAAATCACTTGGGAGAACTCTGTCATAATCGCTAACTCAAAAGTACATAGAAAAACATTTCAATTTCAAAGTGTAAATAAGTGTAATAGTCAACCAATAAATTCATCAATATATTTTGTAGTGAACAAAATATCATCGCATACACTTATTTCGCGAAGCCTTCGACACCGCTCAACAATTGGAAAATCCTTCCAATTCGCGGGCACAACCTCAATAAAAAGGTCACGTATACCTGAAAATATAGTATATGTTCTCGGGCCTCGCACAAGTCCCAAAGAAGACTCACTGGCAGAGGTACTCAACGTACACTCTGCTTCTCTAAATCGGCGACTGTGCGCCCCCAACTAATCCTCCCTCCTGGGACGTAACACTTATACTAAAGTGTAATATAATATATACTTAACTGTACGAAAAAATATTTTGTGTAATAAAAAGGGTTTAGAATCATTCTACAAATACGTGTGAATTTTTTCGGAATTTTTGAACCGATTTTTTACTTTTTAAATTTTTACAATTTTTTTCACAAATCAGAAAAACTCCGATCAAATTCACTCGCATTTTTTGGATGATTTTAACCCAAACAAAATTGTAGCGTAAAATTGATATGTTTGAGTGGAAAAATTATAAACTTATTTACAGTCGCATAGTCAATCGGTTTAAAATAATTTCTCTCAGAAAGTATTAAATTTGCGATAAAATTTTATAAGACAAAAGATGCTTAGTATCATTCAAAGAATACTTGTGATTTTTTTCGAAATTTTAAAATGTTTTTCACAATATTGTAAGAATTCAAAAATATAAAAGAGGTTTAAAAATTCCCATAAAAAATTCACAAGTAATCCTTGGTGGATGATAGTGAGCATTTTTGGCCCGTAAAATTTCATCATAGAGTTGATATTTTTTGGAGAAATTAATTGTGGATTATTTACAGGCGCATAATTTTTTTTCTACACAAGTATCAATTTCGCGGTAACATTTTATAGGACAAAAATTCTCAGTATCATCCAAAGAATACTTGTGAATTTTTTCGGAATTGTTGAAGCTCTTTTATAATATTTGAAGTTTTACAATATTTTGAAAAAAAAATTTTCAGTGTTGGTTCAAAATGAATGGTGTAACTTTTTGAAACGTTTCGATATTTGAGAGGTGGTCAATTTCCCAAATATCGAAACTTAGGATTTTTTAGATCCTCTTCTCTCATGTAGGAGAGGTGTCAGTGTGCAGGTTCGTGCACTGACCGGCGGATTTTGCCAGGAGCGGGTAAAGCCTACCAATTTTCCCATCTTGCAATGAGAGGAGCTTGGCTCGAACTCGATCTTCAAGAACGAATACTTTCGTTCGGTATAGGAGCATCCAGTTCTCAACATTGCTTTATGGCTACGCGATAGGGCATAGGCTCGCTAAAGCGTACTATTATGATAAGCAATCTTCTCCACATCGAGGAATGATAGGCTCCATTATTTCTTTGTTTATGTACAATTTTGGTATGAATAAGGAGCAGGATGAAGGAAAGGTTGGGAGCCTTATTGTCCTACGGGCGGCGCTCCGCTGACGCGAGAGTGCTCTATCCGCAGCCCTCTGACAGACTTCTGTCAAACTAGAAATCGTGCCAAGGAGTAAGGCTGTCCCGTTACAATTTAAAAAGAATACGTGTGCATTTTTCCAGATTTTTTCGTGTAATATTTTAATTATTCTGTCTTGTATAGAAATTGTAAACATTTTTTATTGTAAAATCAGTACAATTCATTAACTTGTCAGCAACCGGAACTCTTTTTCTTGGATAATATAAATCAAATGAAACTCAAATGAAGATAAAAGCATTTTGTTGAATTACTTAGAAGATATTCAAATAGGATAATTATTAGGTAGGTGTTGCCGTTTCTTTGCTTGTTGACGTTATTTTTTGTATTGTTGTTTTTATTGGTTATTGTTAGTTTGCTGTAAATTCCCGAGAAGACGGTTTTCTTTGCTTTCAAGCTGCTGGAGTTTTTGGGTAATGCGGCGGTGATAGCCCGTCCAGTGTCTTTTGTTCGCATTTAGTATAAGAATTTCGATTTTCTTTATCGCCTGATTTAGCTGTCGGTCTTTTTCCTCCAATAAGCTTTGTAACTGGGCTGTTTGAGCGTGTAGCTCAGAGTGATAATTCTCAAATGAATTTCGCGACTCCTCCGCCGTCGTTTCTGTTGCTGCGGCAGCTGTATACGCTGGGAACAAAATGCGAATTCTGTGTGGAGCTGATTCTTACTGGAGAGGGGACTCTTGTTGAAGCGTGAAGAGATTTTCTGGAGCGGATTATTGTTGACGTTTTTGTTGTTTGAGCGGTGGACATTCCATTGCGCATTCTTGTTGTTAGAGCGGAAACGGATATTCCATAGCGAATTGTTGTAGTTGTCATGATTGTTGTTGTTGTTATTGTTGTTAGCGGGGAATATGATATTCCATAGCGAATTGTTGTAGTTGTCACGGTTGTTGTGGTGGTTGTTTTTGTTGTTGTGGTTTTTGTTGTTCCCGTGGTTGTTGTTGTTGGAGCAGAAAGTGAGATTCCGTAGCTGTTGTCGTCGTTACTGTAGTGGTTGTTGTTCTAGGTGTCCTGGTTGTTTTTGTTGTTGCTCTATCATCGCTACTTCTTTTCCAGTAGCAATCTAAAAAAATAAGAATAAACAATTAGCTGGGCTAATAAGTTTGCGTTTTATATGCTCAGCTAGAATGAGCGAATGAAAGAAAAAAAGACGAAATGAGAAAAAGAATGAGAAAATGAGGATAGGAAAGAATAATCAGAGAGAAAAGAAGAATGAAGGAGAATAAAAATGAAAAAAAGTAAAAAAATTATGGGAATGGATGAGTAAGAATAAGTAAGAAGGAGAATAAGATAATCGTAATGAGATGCAATTAGAATGAGCAAAAATGAGAAAATATGACATTCAGAGAGCATAACAATAAGGTAGAATAGAAAAGAATGAGAATATGAGGGAATGCGAGTGAGAGAACATGAAAATGAGTGAGAATACAAATGAGAACGAGAGCGTGGTAATGAGAGGGAATGAGAATGAAGATGAAAGACAATTCGAGGGGGAGAGAGAGAGAGAGAGATTTGATTTGATATGATTTATATTTTTGCTTTAGTAACTACTTTTAGGCAACTAAGCATAATACATAGAATAAAATAAAACAAGTTCAAGTAAATAGAGATACAATATGAAATAGAAAATAAAAAAAAGCGAAGATCAAAGCGGTGAATCGGTGATACAAAATCGTTCAAATTTAGCAAACCCAATTTGAAATAATAAAACTAAATTAGAAAATAATAATAACTATTCGTTTTTTTAATATTTATTTCGCATTGTCCCTCTGCGTAGAGGCTTTCGCCTATTGCACGATCAGCCCGGGTCAGTAGCCAGTCCCCCATGCGGCCGCACTCGTCTTCCCCCGCTGTAGCGCATTTGTCATGGCACTCGATTCCATGCGCACAGGGAAATTGCCGAAAACCTGTGCCACTACAGCCCGGCCCTCAGCTCGCCTCATGATATCGGAGCTACGTCGCGCTTTTTTACGGGAATGTAAATATGAACTACAGTCACATGCATATGTCGCACAGGTACAAGTACCTGAGTGTGACCCATACATACGTCTGGAGCTACGTCACGCTCACATTTAATTTCCGCGAAAAAGCTACGAGACCGGAACTCGAACCAAGGACTCCCTACGCTCTAGATTAGAGGCAAGCACGCTAACTACTAGACCAGTGCGTCGGTAAATAATAATAACTAATACTAATAATATTAACAAAAATAATAAGCATAACCTAATAACCTAACTTCTGCACATGCACGGAACGAGTATGTCATCACGGCCAGGAACACGAATCGAAGAATATAATAATAACAAGTAATTCAAAAGTAATTACCGTGCATCGGTGATACAGATCATACAATTTTGATAGCGCAATGAAATAAGGTATAGTAAAATAAAAGAAAAATAAAAATAACAATAATATAAAATAAAACGCCAACCATAAAACGCATAATACCACGTAAAACGTAAAGCAAGATAGAACACAGAATTTAACGCCCATAACGAAATAAAATGAAAAATGAAATAAAATAAAACGAGAATATAAAGTGAATAATAATGTAAAAAGAGAAATGGAAGATGACAGATAGCACATACCAGGAGATAAGCAAACGTAATGAGATATTATAAATTGAGTATAGACCTGGTATTGCTATACAAAATTATGTCTCGTACGACCGGCCTCAAGCAAAAAGGCGTACAATTTGCCTTTAAACAAGTCTAAACTCGGGGCAGACGTAATTTCACTAGCAAGGAAAGGTACTTTAGTGTTCCCCTCCCATTTTGATAATTTTTTTATATGTTGTAGTCCATCGAAAAATAAGAGACACGTATTTTTTTTATCGGCTTAAATTTATTTTTAAGGGGTGAAATCGACCCCCGAAAATAGAAGCACTCAACCGATCGAAACAAAATCAATTACAAAATGTTCTGCATGTCAAATAACCTATATGACATGTTCAACTTCTTATGCACCCCTATTACATGGGGATGATTCACCCCCAAATATCCATATTTTTTTGTATAAAAAAAACTTACAATCCGATTTCAATAAAACAAACGCCATTTTGCAGAGCGAAAAAAAATAAAATTGACGTGTTTTTGGGTTCACCTAAAATCAAAAAAATTAAGGTAGTAAAACACCCTTAAAATGTCAAATTTTATTTCGAGCACTGTCCCCTTCCGATTGCAATATTTTTGTACAGAATGAAGCTTATCGAAAAATCAAAACACTTTTTTCATTGGCACAAAATTATTTTTAAGACGCGAAATCAACTCTAAAAGTTGGGTATGTTTTGTATCTGGTGAAGTGTTTCATATAGAAGCACTCAACTGATCGTAGCGAAACCAATTGCAAAATGTTTTTCACGTCAAATAACCTATATAATATTTTCAATTTATGCACCCTTCCTGCAGGGGGGTAAACCATTCCCTGACATTCATAATTTTTTGGTATAAAAAAAAATTGTCGTTCGATTTCAATGGAACAAACAACATTTTGAAGAGCAAACAATTAAAGGTGACGGGTCTTTGGATTTTTCCGATAATACAAAGTCCGGGGGTGAAACACCCCTTAAATCTGAAATTTCATATTGCAAGCCGCATTGCATATTAGTTTCATCATCATTGCGTATCGACTTATATACTAAATAATATCTATTTCGCATGTACAATGTCCATCGGCTATCATCATAATCAGATAGAGAATTGAATATTCTGGCATGCTTCACCTTTATACAGAAGTGTTGGTATCTCTTCTATTTATATAAGTTTATATTTTTAACGATTTACGAAGATAAAAAATCTCAAATATCAAGAGTCGCAATAGTGGCTCGACGCTTATTATAATCTTGGAAAAGCCAGCTCGCTCAGGCTAATGCTTGAGGGGTATCCGAAAAACAAAAAAAATGCTGTTTTCGTGGTGATATCAGATTAAGTCTCCTACTCAAGATAAAAAAGCAAAAACTGCCTTCATATCACTCCAGAAGTGAAGTTCGTGAATTTCATATCGTTATTATCATGTCGATCAATCCAATGAACGCAATAAGACGCTGCTGTTTCTTACATTCGAAGTGAGCCTGTAAGCGACAATATGAACGTTTAAGATTCCCGGGTGACAGACAATGGCGCGCTCTGTCAAAATTTGCCTTGTTGAATATCGGAGTGGGGAAATACGGGTGATTTCGCCCTATTGCTACACAAAATCGCTATCTTCGCTCTGGAACGTCTACGAGGCTGGTTGGAACGCACCTCTGCTAAACATCGAATATTTCACGAGCGGCCGCTCCACCTACGTATAGAACGAGAGGAGCTGAATCTTTTCATCATCGAACCTGCACTCTAGTCCCAGGGCAAGAGCCACCGTGGGACTCGTACCATTTACACCGACGAGATAAGTTTATTTTCTCCATATTTATAATATTATTTTATATGAAAGTCACCAAAGGCAAGGTCGCCCCCTAAAAAATTTATTGACACCGCTGTCTCTCTGTTTGTATCGAGGATATCTAGTTTTGTGAATGTGTGAGAATCTGCGTCTGTGTGTGTGAAACTGAAAATTGAAATCATTAGGAAATCGCCGACCCGACACGAAAGAATTTATCAACCTTGATCTGTATTTTTTTTTCTGTTTTCCTTTTCTTGATTGTTTGCGGAATAAATGAATGGTCATGAAATAGTATGATTTCTTTGAAACTGATCGTTTTCTGAAAAAAAAAAAAAAAAAAAAAAAAATAATGGAAGTTACAAGCCCTGAAACATGTACTGACGATGAAGAAGAATTGAGCTACGACTACAAAACACTACTGTTGAGTACTGGAGAAATGCAAAAACAAAACAAAATAGGAAAATAGAACAAGTCCAAAATTGATTTAAACTCCTTAAATCTGTGCAGCAATTAAGGCGCGGGGCTAAACAAATTAATAATGGCGGAACTTAGATGGAAAAATTGTTGCGAATTTTTGAATATACAATTGATAATCTGAAAAGCGCCATAGAAGCAGGTCTCATCGTGCACGATACTGATCTTCGGAGGTGGGCATTACAGGCTCAAAAATTAATTGGGCATGAGGATTTGCGTTTTAGGGCTTCGTCAACATGGATAAAAAAAAAATTTTTTAATTCATCGAATAACAAGTAGAAAAAGAAGTAAATTCGTGACAAGAAAGACCCTCGAATCAAAGGACATATTACAAAACGATGCTAAAAAATTTGTCTCCGAAGTTCAATTGAAAATTAAAGAATATGGCTCGGAAAATATTTATAATTCTGATTAAAGTGGTTTCCAATTAGAAATCCATTCAGGGCAAACGTTAACAAAAGAAGGTACAAAAAAAGTAGAATGCCTTGTACAATCCGGTTCAGCGACAACTCATAGCTATACAATCCAGCTAACAATATCAGCAGCAGGAAAATTGTTGCCACCTCTTTTGATAATTTTAAAAGAGTCATCCGGATGGTTGGGGCCAATTGGCGAACGAACCATTTTTCGACCTCCTAATGTCTTTATAAGCGTTTCAAAATCTGGCAAGGCTACATCAGGTACGTTGGTATGTGATATTCAAATATAAAAAAAAGATGTGCCACTAACTTTCATATATTGATTTATAGAACATTTCAAAGTATGGCTTCAAGAAGTGTTTTTCCCAAACGTTGGCGAGAAAAGTGTGCTTTTGATATATTCATGGAGTGGACATTGTCCCAGTGTTGTCATGGAAGTTACACCACGTACCAAAGAAAATGTTATATACAATGAACATACCAAAGGGAACGAAAAGGAATATTCAGCCACTCGATGTCTTCGGATTTAGAATTTGGAAAAATTATGTCAGACATTTTTTAGACAGTGTCATGTTACTTGATAATGATTTAAGTCTGCATTTACAAAATAATATAATCAAGCTGCAATCTCTAGTACATAATCAATTATCACCTTCGAGGTACGAAAATTTATTTCGATATGCCTGGTTCAAAAGTGGGTACATAGAAGAACGACATGAGAATTTCGAAAATCCCGTTGAATTTTCTTTTGGTATATCATCTCAAACACAATGTGAAATTGAAGGCTGCACAAATGTGGCTGTAGTAAGATGTTTATGGTGTAAAAAGTCACTTTGTTTCAAACATTTCTTCGAAAAACATCATTACTGTTCAAAATATAATCCATGTTGAAACACCAATGAGTAATAGGTTAGTGAGGCGAATTCAACAATGCGAGGTAACGTGGTGGTGGAAATGTGCAATGCAGATGTGAGGATTCGGCCCAGCGATGTCCATGAAGTCGTCGCCTCCCGGATGCGTGGTAGGTAGGTAAGTACGGGTGAGACAGGTAAGTACCCTTTGATTGATTGATTGTTTGATTGATTTTTTTTTAATTATTTTTTTTTATGTTTTTTTTTGTTTTTTGCGTTTTTTGGGTTTTTGCGTTTTTTGGTTTTTTGCGTTTTTTGGTTTTTTAGGATTTTTTACCGTATCATGTTTGTTAAGCTCCCCCCTTTTCTTTTTTTCTTTTAGGGCTCGGCTCGGAACAGAGCTTTAGGCGAGGCTCGACATGTCCAGGATGTCCTTTCCCCGGATGCTGTCTGGTACCTGCTGCAGGGGAATTTCCACGAGGACTCTGGGGAGAACGACTGGTGAAGGAACCATACGCGACGACGAAGGAACCACCCGGTCGGTCAGAACGACCTGGGGAATTCGATTCTCCCCCGACAGAGTTACGTCGCTTACCACCCTCGGCTACTTGTAGGCCGGTTCGAGATTCTCTAATTCTTGAATGATGGCCTTGGTGGTGCTGTCAGGTGGAGAAAGGGGCGTGTCCATAAGCCGGTCGAAGAGAGAATCGAATTCATGTTGAGTGGTTACTTCCGTAATTAGATCCCGAGACAGGGGTTTTTTGGGTGGGATAGTCAGAGGGAGAGGAAGTTTGAACTCCGGTTTTTGTTTGTTAATGTTCTCTTTATTGGAACTGATACCATCGATTTTATACACGGTCGGACATTTTTTAAACTTCCCGAAAAATTCCTCGCAAATGGCTTCGCTGCGGGGATCTATACCGGTGCGTTGAACTGTTACGCCGGGTTTTTGTAAGCGTTGTTGGCGCAAAAGTTTGCGCTTCCGGGTGCTGTGATTATCCTTAGCCGGCATGAGGTTTAGTACTGTGGCGTAAATCGAAAAATGATAATGTGGAAGGAAAAAAATGAGTTGATTAAGTTACGGGGCCGACTATGGCAAAGGCAGATACTCGGAATGGGAAAAATCGAAAAAATGACAGACTGACGCTATATTGAAAAAAATGGGCTGATGGGTAGCACAGAGAAATAATACGCAGCACGCGGAGACGCAATTGGTGAGGAAAAGAATTTTTAGTGGTCAGAAGAGGGGAATCAAAAACATAAAATTGTGTACGCTGCTAATGCCATCGACCCTTGGCGAGGGGCCTCCTTGCGGTAGCGTGTTTTGCCTCCTTTCGGTAGCGTGTTTTTCCTCCTTTCGGTAGCGTGTTTTGCCTCCTTTCGGTAGCTAGCTCTTTCCTCCTGTCGGTAGTCCGAGCTATTCGCGTCTGTGAAATCCTAGAGATGGCAGCACTTCGAGCTGTCAGTTTTGAACGGAAAGGTGAAGGAGTTGGGCTGTGACAATGGAAGTACTAGAGAATAATAGAAAAATAATTGATTTTAGTCAAATGACTAATTTTGTCGGATCTGGAGAACATGCATACGTTGAGGGCGAACGTGTCCTCAACGCGAACCATATTTTATTCTGCGGAATATTAGTTAAAACCGCCGAAAAATTGCATATCTTTGCGCTATGCTTGCAATCAAGTATCGTCAAATCTATACGCCTCTTGGATATCGTGGCGAAGCTACGGCAACGCCATCGGTCGGCTAACGGCGGCAACTCGGGGTCGTTTTTCTCCTAGACGTCAACATTTAATTCGCATAAAATTCACTACACGTTTTGGATATTTCTTTATTGTACCAAAAAAAGATCGATATTATGAGCCAAATAATTATTAAGTGTGGATTTCAGAATATTTACGCAGACTTTTTTCGCGGAAAATCTGTGTCAAAAGGTAAGTAATTACACGAACCATGAAATCTTCTTTCAAATTCATTGCATATATAATTTTTACCACGTATTCATTTGATTGCAAGATAGCTTATCGTATTGCTAATAACGGGATGTTAAATTTATTAAAAAATATAGGGCATAAACTTTTCCAAAGCCATCATGTTCAGGAGGTCGTCGAAATCCGTAATGGTGGAGAAGGAATCATCCGTGGAAAAGTCATACCACAGACCAGAGTAAGTAATCGACCGTACGACGTGAAACTGGAGGTATGTATTAATTATTAGTTATAAAATGAATTCATAGTAAAGTAATAATGTAAACAAATATATTTTCAGCAACTTTTCAACCATCCATGCAATTTAGAAATGGAAAATAAAGATATATTTCTTTATCAAAGAAATATATATATATATATATATTGAAGGAATAAGTATCGTTCGGAAATGTGGAACCGATAATAATTTCATTTATTTACTTATTTATTATTTTATCGTTTTACATCTACAATATACTATAGATACTAAAACAATGAAATAAAAAATAACTTGCACGTGAAACTCTAAAAAATGTCAGATTTATAATTAATCATGATTAACATTCTGCATGTTGGTTTCGATTTTTTTTGTGCTGGTTTTGGTGCGTGTATTGCTTGAAAACATGTAATACCGTCAACACAATAATGAATTTTGAATGCTGCATATTTTGTTTCGCAATTCCTGTGTGTACATACACGTTCGTGTAATTTTTTTGTGTGCTTTTTCCCGCTCTTCCCGTTTTTTTCCCTATAGGAACTGATTGTTTTTAGGTGAACCCAGATCGTACGGTACGAAGGACAGAATGCACTTGCAAGGCGGGTTTATCGGTTCGAGGTTGCAAACATGTAGCAGCGGTCTGCATTTTTATAAATAATGAATGTACGCAATCGAAAACTGATCAACCGCAATGTTGGAATCAGCCTCGAGAAAGTCAAGTGGAAAAATATAAAAAAGGTTGCACTATCGCTCAAATGTTCCCAGGTAAGGAACATCTGATTGATTGTAATGCAACGTATACATTCAACGACGTCCAAAATGTACCGTATGAGACAGCAAGTTCATTGTTTGGCCAGTACATCGAATCGGAGAAAGATATTGAACCGCTAAGAGAAATTGCAAGAGAAGAAGAGAAAAAAAGAAAAGAAGAAGCATATACAAATATGGACAAAATTTATAGATTACAAGAGTCGAGACGAGATTACAGCTGCTATGAAGTTTCGTCACTCGATGATTTGAAAATGCGACTTCAAAAATATACGTGTCCTCGTGAGCTGCGATCGAAATATGAAGAAAAGATTGTAGCAAGCAGGAGTGAGTGTTTGAGCATCAGCGTACTATCGGAAAGTCAATCCGATTGCTTCGAATGGTTTAAAGAAAGAGCAAAACGGGTAACATGCTCCAGCAAGGCTCACCGCATAAAAACGAGGCGAGACGCATTCGAATCTTTGGCGGCACAATTAAAAAATAAAAAATTTGATGGCAAGATGACAGAAGCCATGAAGTATGGTCTTGCAACCGAGCCGCATGCAAGAAAGTGTTTCGAAGAACAAACTGGCTTAAAAGTAACTTCAGTTGGATTAATTATAAATATTACCCAACCGTTTATGGCCACGAGCCCCGACGGAATAATATTAAGCGAATCAACTTTATTGGAAATCAAATGCCCATTTACCTGTAAGAATCAGCAAATCGTGAACCGTGACGATAAAGTTTCGAATGTCCCGTATTTGGAAATAGACGACAATAATGAAATTTATTTGAAGAAAAGCGACAAATATTATACACAAATTCAGGTATCAATGTATATACTCAACCTTAAAAAATGTCATTTCTTTGTTTACTCGAGTCACGATAACGTAGAGGTCATAGTTGAAAGGGATGAACATTTTTTGGAAGAGTTAATTCCCAAAATTGAGTGGTTTTATTTTCAACATTATCTTCCACTATTATTCTAGGCATTGAATAGAATAATACACTTGTATCTGCTTCAGTATTTTTATTTATAAACATATTTGTTTCACGTACGCAGTTCTTTCCTTCTTTATAAATCAAAACTTCCAAAAATTCCTGAAAGCCAACTACGCACTCATTTGTGTTGCTGAATTGGCCGCTTCAGGATTTTTTATAAGTGGTGGCTTGCTATTGGCAATAACGCAGCACATGTGCATAATCGCATCAAGATACGGTAAGAGTGAAATGGGAATTAATTTCAAAATATTGCAGAGTTTTATCCTTTGAATAGCACGTTCTACATGTATTCTAACTGAAGCGATTTTGTACGTTTCATCTATTTCGGAGTTTGTAAACTGTGGATCGAACGCAAACGGAGGTATCACCAAGAGGGCATTGCGTTTGAGCAGTTCAGATTTTATCTGAGGGAAACCTTTGTCGGCTAAAACCGTATCACCCGGTTCTATGCACGATAAAAGTCCACAGTCATTCGTTATAAAACTATCTGTAGCTCTTCCGCCATACCCTTTTGATAATTTACAAACGAAACCATCGGGCGTAATAGCGATCAAATATTTGACGGTAAAACGTGACTTGTAGTTGGAGTACATGAGAACGCGTTGTTCCACAGTAGGGGGAGTTTCAGTAAATATTTCCGTGCAATCGATTATGCATCTGCAATTCGGATATTTTTTGAAACCGATTGGTAAATTTTTTTTTATGCTTTCTCTCGATGGCCAAAAAATCCAAGTCTTTGTCTTCTCAGTCAACGTAGTCAAGATTTCGAAGAAGATTTGAGAAGCAGTTGATTCGTGTATCTTAAAAAAGCAAGCTAGACCAGAAAAAGAAATACCCAATTTCATTTTCATTAAAAAAAGTAATAATCTATTTTGTTTATTCAATACCCGGTAGTAAGCTGGTTGGCCATCTGTTTTCACACTAATCAAGTTGAGCAACACATTGAAAAAAATTAATGAAACCCCGCCTAACTGCAACATAGTTTTGTTTGAACCAATATCAGAGAATCCTGAGAAACCGTAATGAAAAATATCGTCAGGACCACATGACTTGTCGGCAACGGTTTTCAGCTCTTTCACTATGATTCGCTCGTTTTTATTTGGCTTCCCAATGTAAATATTCGTCTGCGTGGAAGCTTCATTTTTATCATTATTCCAACTCCAGAAAGTATTCCCTTCTGCACTGGCTCCTTCGTTGTCACACGCATCAGTTTGACAAGCAATGCACGTACTGCCAGCTTCCGTCGGAGTTTCATTTAATCCTGTAATTAGACGAAATTATTGAAACTTCATTTAAAATAACGCAACATAAAACAATTGTACATTTTCGAAACTTGAAACCGCCTAACATTTACAGATACTTTTAATAGTACATTATAACACTAGGACGAAAAAGTTTTTCGTACGCGTGTTATACGAAATTTTATATTACGAGGTGCGGAAATGGGGGTTTTGTGTACGCGAAGCGTACGCAAAAGCGTCCATTTACGTACCGCGTGATATAAAATATATTTTCAATTTTTGATCGTACCCATTTCAATGTCACTTGCGATATTTTCCTTTTCTTGCGGTTTTGCAGCTGTTGATGTGCTCATTCTTTCTTTTCTTTTCAGAAGTCGTTCGTGTCTAGCTAGGTCCAGTTGTGATTTCTCTCTTTTTTTGTACACAGCGGGGAAAATTGTCGGCACATACGCTGGGCTGTTTTCGACGTTGGATTGCTTGCCTCCAACAAAATGAGCACTGCAGATGCGAGTGTTCGTACTCGGGTGCCACGTCTTGTTATCTAATGTACTAATAAAAATATAACATACAATACACGTACAGAAAATTTGGAGTTTGAATATTTTCAAAACGTTCCTGGTATCAAATCGTCATAATAATAATATTTACTCACATTCTTCTGACAGCTTTTATCCACTTATTTCTTTTTTCAACTTCCCAACTCCGTTTCGGAAACGAATAAAAAGTTAATTCACGATTCCGAGATTGGGAATTTTTACACCCCACAACACAACAGTACCTCGTACCACCCATTTTTTTCCTGTTTGAGAGCACTTTTTAAACGTGATCCGTACGGCTGATCGCACGCAAAACGCCCACGAGTTGCCTAAATCTGCCACAACGCCGCGCCACTAGCGTTATCCAAGAGGCGTATGCCGCACGAACTTAATTTTATTATTAATAAAATTGAAAAAAAGATAACCGGACAGTGTTCTTGTCCTGCAGGTATCGAAGGAAAATGTAAACACGGAGTCGCAATTCTCATGTTTTTGAATAGGTAAGTATTAACCTCAAATCAGAAAAAACAGATATTGGATATTTTCATTTTACAAGTATTCAATTTTATTCAGTATCTGATATTTAATCAAAACATAAAGTCCTTTATTTCAACTTACTTCTTGGAAAATAATCGCCCTCGGTGAAGTGTGTACTGCATATACCGGAGTATGGGGTTATGTTTGTTATTTTTATTTTGCACACTTTACACCACTTTCGTTTAATTTTTTCGTTTTTTGGAAAATAATGAAATGATATTCCATTTATAGGAATATTTTTGCAGCCCCGAATTAAACATCTTTTCCGCGTATTCACCATAATTCGCTATTTTTTAATCATCATGACATGTATTCGATCGAAAATATCACCTTTTCGAAGGTTACTACTTGCACCACCAGACGGCGACTGATTCGTTTACGGTCGCGAATGGGTACAAGTCTTCGAATACGGGATTTGGTCGCCTACCTCTAGACCCTAGCGCGTACCTGATCGAGAGGCCTCGCAGGGGCGTCGCACGAACTCGGGGCGAGCGCGTACCTTAGAGACAGGCTACAGTGGCGTCGAGAGTGAAAATTTCTCCGCCTAGGGGATTTTAGTGTTCGCGCGCTCGCGATGTTACCGACGGTAAGTATTTCGGGTATTTTGCATGAAACAGTTTAGGAATGATTGGGAATTAATTAAGAGAATTAATACTGGCACCGTTATTAAGCTATGTTAATTTCCAGTTACTTCTCGTATCCTATTATATTTTTTAGGTCTCACGGGGCAACAGCGTCTACTGGAACAACAGCGCAAGGACCTTTTCCGAAGTTGTACCCTGGTAAGTAGTTTTGCAAAACTCCTTTTATAATTCGGATAATAACTTTATTTGTTATTTTTACGTTATTTTTTTTTTTTTACAGGTTGACGGAGTCAGTGGAGGTAAATGTGTCCCCGGGGACAGCGGAATGGACCTTTTAGTCCGAAAGCAATAAAGGTAAGTAAAAATTAGTTGCTTTAGCTTGTAGGATTATTAATAATTAAATGTTAAGTGTTTTTAAGGAATAACTAATTAATACTAAGGATTGCTGTATTTACAGTAAAGCGCAGCCAGCGGAAAGGAAATTTCAGCCAGGGAAGACTGCGAAGAAGACTTTTCCCCATCAGCGACAATGACAGTGAGTAAGCGTAGGTTTTTTTTTTTTTTTTTTTTTTTTTTTTTAATTCGTATTGTCCCCCCGCGTAGAGGCTTTCGCCTATTGCAGGGTCGGCCCGGGTCAGTAGCCAGTCCCCCCTGGGGGGCTGGTCCGGATCAGTAACCAGTCCCCCATGCGGCCGCACCCGACTTCCCCCTCTGTAGCGCATTTGCCATGGCACTCGATTCCATGGGCACAGGGAAATTGCGGAAAACCTGTGCCACTACAGCCCGGCCCTGAGCTCGCCTCACGGTATCGGAGCTACGTCGCGCCTTTTCACGGGAATGTAAACATGAATTACAGTCATATGCATGTGTCGCACAGGTACAAGTACCTGAGTGTGACCCATACATACGCCTGGAGCTACGTCACGCTCATATTTCAATTTCCGCGAAAAGGCTACGAGACCGGGAATCGAACCCAGGACCTTCCCGGCGCTCTAGTTTAGAGGCAAGCACGCTAACCACTAGACCAGAGCGCCAGTGAGTAAGCGTAGGTTAGTAAAATGGCTCTATTAGTATTCCTAGATTTTAAGGACTAACATTCGAAAATACTAAAAGGTTTTTTGAATTTACAGATCCGGAGACCCAGCAGAGGGGACAATTCCACCAGCGGAGTCAGCGGAGGGAACTTTTGCAGCTAGTTGCAGCGAGGGTAAGCAGGTACAACTTATCTTCATTGAGACGCAATAGTTTTAAGGTATTAAATTAAATAATAAAGAAAGGATTTTGTATTTACAGGTTAGCGCAGCCAGCGGAGTGAATTTTTCAGCTGGGGTGACTGCGGAGGAGCCTTTTCAGCCTGCGGAGGCTTGCAGCGGTAAGCGCTTTACTTTTTACTTCTAAGGGTTATATCCTTATCGGATTTATTTACACTTAAGACTATTATTTATTAATATTAATAATTTGTTATTTGTTTCAGGATATAAAAAATGGGCGACGAAAAAAGAAAGGTTGTGGTCACAGAGTGACGTACAACATCCATAAGTTCAGAAATGATAATTGAAACGAAAATGTGAATTGGAATCTATTTTTACTACATGAAGGATTTTAGCGCCTATGTATATTCTATATATATATATATATTTTTCGCCCTTTTCATTTTCGTCTCATGAATTAATTCTTTCATTATTGATTAATATATATATATATATTGTGACGGTTTTTTATTTTTGACCGTCACTAAAGCATAGAGTATCGGAAGGAGAGCGCTCCCATAGCTCCTGCTCGATACTTCGGCCACACGATTATCTCACAGGGCTTGCTTAGGGCGATAGTTTTGTTAATATTTTATTAATTTGCGTCTTGGAATACATTTTTTTCATGTGAGTAATCCCGGGAAAGATAGAGAGAGAGAGAGAGAGAAAGGACTTCACATTCTGTTGATGATACAAGGACGAGGCAACGGAAATCTCACGGAAGGCTCGAGAATATTCGAGTTGGAAAATATTCGTTTGGCATCGAGGACTTGGTTGTTTTTCCATCGTTACGCCAGGGCCGTCGTACTCGCCGGATTCTCCCGTCGACAATCATCGAACGGCGATCATCGCATCATTCTCGCGAGGTCCCGTAAATTATGCGAACTCCACGGTCCGTTTTCTTGCGTAAAAATATAAAACCATAAACTTCCCCTAGGGAAAAAAGGTTGGGACAAGTACATTGATGGTGTCGTGTTTGCTGATAATTCCATCCATAAAAAAACCTTGGAAACCGATGCCTCATTTTTCTTATTTGATTCGAACAGCTAAATCAATTGAAAAAAATTCCATCTAATTTACGATTAGCATTAAAATTTATTATATCAATTCGAGGCCAAGTATTTTCTAATGAATTGAAAAAACTTACCACTTGAATAACGTGCAGCACTAAAATTTATGATATCAATCGGTGGACAAGTATTTTATTAGTAACTCCGCATTTTAACATTATTAAATTGTTCTAAGAAGCTTTTAAATCCAAAAAAATGGCATGAAAGCTAGTCATTTGTTACTCTATGGTAGCAGAGACATAAGAAAATCGATTTTTCTCAGACTTTCAGGATCCTTTGGTATTATTCACAAAATTCAACGTCGATTGGAACGATACAAATAATGTTCAAATATGTGTTAAAAGTACTTGTCCGGCCCATCACTATTCATTCAATAAAAAATCAATCATAAAAAACGAAATTGTACAGCAGAATCTGGTTAAAAATTTGTTGAAATGCGATTCATTATTAGTTTAATGTTCTTAATATTAATATAGGTTAGTTCTTATTCCGAATGGAATTCGTTCGCTGGAAGAATAAGTGGGAAGCAAAAATTGCCGTCATTGAATATAAACTGGAGAGTTATTTTAGAAGCTTGCACATATATATTATGTACAATTTTTTTTCATTTATCGATGCAGAATAATATCCCTTATATATTGCGGAACAATTTGCTTCCCTTTTTTTATTAAATTAGTGCAGTTAAGTAAAAATTACTTGAAGATTATTCTCTCAATTCTCTCTGCATGAATACTTGTGATCCATCAGTTCTAGACAAGCCCTGATTTTTATTTGGATAAACAATTTAAACGGAAAGTGATGGGCCAGACAAGTACTTTTAACACATATTTGAACATTATTTGTATCGTTCCAATCGACGTTGAATTTTGTGAATAATACCAAAGGATCCTGAAAGTCTGAGAAAAATCGATTTTCTTATGTCTCTGCTACCATAGAGTAACAAATGACTAGCTTTCATGCCATTTTTTTGGATTTAAAAGCTTCTTAGAACAATTTAATAATGTTAAAATGCGGAGTTACTAATAAAATACTTGTCCACCGATTGATATCATAAATTTTAGTGCCGCACGTTATTCAAGTGGTAAGTTTTTTCAATTCATTAGAAAATACTTGGCCTCGAATTGATATAATAAATTTTAATGCTAATCGTAAATTAGATGGATTTTTTTTCAATTGATTTAGCTGTTCGAATCAAATAAGAAAAATGAGGCATCGGTTTCCAAGGTTTTTTTTATGGATGGAATTATCAGCAAACACGACACCATCAATGTACTTGTCCCAACCTTTTTTCCCTAGGGGAAGTTTATGGTTTGATATCACGTCTTTTTTCTCGAAAGTTCCTTATTTATGTTTTGATGACTATATAATTTTAGTTTAAATTTCTATGAATTATTTACGATTTACTGCTTATAACGTTGGTGTTCACGAAAAAAGACCTATTTTTCATCAAAATTGTGCTGGAAGTATTTCGTCACAGGTCTGTCTTTGAACTTTGGTGATTTTTTTCCTTGTACTCGAATATGTTTTGTCAATTAGGAACTAAAGAGCACGGTGGAAAGCGGGTTGGAGGCCGAGATATAATATTCGGCTTATAACGTTGGTTTCCTCGAAAAAAGACCTATTTTTCGTCAAAATTGTACTGGAAGCATTTCGTCACAGGTCTGTCCTTGGACTTTGGCGATTTTTTCCTTGTACTCTAATATGTTTTGTCAATTAGGAACCCAAGAGCATGGTTGAAAGCGGGTTGGAGGCCGAGATATAATTTTGGCTTGTAACATCTGATTTGTCGAAAAAAGACTGATACCGCACAATCAGTATACTAGTAAAGAATATTATACACGAATGCTGTAGGATTGTAATATATTTGATATTTTCTTACGGTTCGAAATCATTTTCGTTGTGTGATTTAAGAAGTTTTGTTTACATTTTTTGTGGTATAATGCGAAAACGGGCGATCATCAATGAAATTGTCCAAATTTTTTTTCTCCGAGAGGGGATTTTTACGGCTTGATATCAAATCTTTTTTCTGTGGTAGTTCTAAACGACAAAAAATATTCTTAAATAAGATTTTCTAAAGTTGTCCAATGTTTCTATTGTGATATTTAAAAATAATTTCTCCAATGATTTTCTTTAAGTTTTATACAATTTATAACAATTTGATATTCTTCGAATGTTTGAAGTGATACCCTCAATTTTTCAACCATTTCGAACGTGTCCATAGATTTGTGGGATTAAAATCATATTCCGTGTGGTTTTTCAATATTTCGTATCATTCTGGAATTTTCCCCCGTCATTTATAAATTTTGTTTTCAATTGTTTTGATGAAATCATTGTGAATAAAGAAAATATGAAGATTTTTCAATGAAACGAATTTTTTTTTGATTGATTTTCTTTAAAATTTAACAGAAGGAGAAAGAAAAAAATATATATAATGTTCACCAAGTCCACCGGAATTCGCAATTTTCACATATGTTTATTGAATTCTAATGCTAGCAATGTTTATTTCATTTAAAAACGTGCTTCCAAGGACTTTTTGAAGCAATCTTTTCCATTCGTATTATCATGCCCAGAGATAGAAAGTTGACGCACCCACGTCGATGCACAAAATTTTCAAACTCTGCATGTAGCCACCAAGGTTTAACCGGACAAAAGAAAAAGTATGAAGTGCGTCAAGACCAACAGAATTGCTTACTTCTTAATATGAGCATTGCATTTTGAAAACATAACTTCTTATGCCATTCATGAACAGGTCATCGCTAAATTTTTGTAACATTCATCATTATTTTTTATTATTGATTATTATTTATAATCCATATCCAAATCCTATAATTCATGTATAATTTTTATTATTTGTAGATATTCATATTCCATAATCAAAAATAGGAAGTACTAATATCTGGCATGCATGCCAATACACAGAATTTTCCAAGTTTGCAAGTATCCGCTGCAATTTCTTCATCTAAATTTTGATACAGACAGAAAAAATTACCACCAATTCATAAAATTTATTATGCCAAAACTGAAAGAAAAAAAGACAGCGCACTTGAAAGTGAACAGAACGCATAAGTGTTTCATGTATCTTCGTTCATATATTACAGTTGGAACCAAATAGTGAAAAGATTGGCACACCTACCGCTTCGCAGGAATATCAAAGTTCATAGGTACTCGCTGCGTACCAGTAATACAAACTTTGGTGCTATAGGGCAAAAAACTTCAAAATTACCTGAACCACATTTTTGAAACTTATTATGACATATTCAAGAAATAAAGTGACAGATACACTGCATGTTGAAGTAAATCAAGTAGTGTAATTTAGTGTGTCTCCATGGTTATACACAGACGAAATATTTGATCACATCCAGCAATGATCAGGCGTAGACTCACACACATGAATTTTTCAATCCATAATGCCAATCATAAACATGGTCTGGAAATACTCAATATACATGTCGCTTCATCATGTTGTCAAACTTAAGAGGTGTTCACTGCATTTCAAAGATATAAATTTTGATATCACGAAAAATAAGCAACCAATGACTCATTGAAATAAATTTCCAAATTCATCATGCAACAATTCAAGTGAATATCTATGTATTTACATGGCCCAAAGATTTTTTAAAACTCGGGTTTATAAACAAACAATCATGAAAACTTTTTGTTATGAATTTTCCAATTTATTGAAATCAATATGCGGCAATAGAAATACAATTGTCACTCGAATTGTCTAGAGAATGAATAGAAATTGGTATGGATATACTGTAAGCTAAGGAGGTGGGAAAAAGGGCCCGGTGAACACAGCCAAACAAAATGAAAGAAAATATGACCACAATACATTGAATTAGACACTTACTTGACCAAAGTTTTTCAAAATTTATTTGCATTCATTCACATACAACCACGCATATTTTTTCTATAATGTAATTACACGACATAAAATTTCTGTTTGGAAAGAACGTTTGAGAGGTTATAATGAGCGAAAGTTTTGTTTTCTCACATAACTCCCATTGAAAATTTTTATAGAACCAGAACCGGGATTGCAACAAAATTATGTCATAAATAAACGTAAAATCAAAGAATTAGTACAAGGAGAAATTTCCCAATACTAATATATGTCCTATATAACAAATATTCGCGAACCGATTGCGATGAGGGTAAACTAACCCACATGGTTTTCACAAAACTTACATAACATTTTTTTTTTATAGTTATATAAGAATTTTGTATCGAATTCATACAGCTCGCATTGTTTCTCCGAAATTTTATCATTTAGATCGCTTTGCTATTAATTTGCTCGTGGCATCAAAAACTGACAGATGGTTGAACAATATATCACGCCAAAGTCACGATATGTCTGGTTTCCGTAATACACTGCATGTACGATACCACATACCACTATTTTTAATAAAATAAATAGATATTGAACACTTTATTAGATGAAAAATACATTTTTTTCACCCCGCACTTCGTAATGTCGGAAATCCGTTTGTTATAACATCAAAAACTGACGGCTGACTGATGGCATTGTATACATAGGTATATATTCATAAACTTTATTCCGCTGGAACGGTACAGCGAGTGTCCTGACCAATCACAACCCATTATTTCTGTAGCTGGGATCCCGGGACCCGAGCTTCCATAGAAATGGGTTATAGCTGGCATCAAGAGGCCTTTGATGGTGTTCTGTACAGACACGGTAAATCCATAAATGTGTTAGTAATTTTTGCATAATCTTGAGCCTGTGCAAAGTTTTTTCTCAGCATTTACGCTACTGATCGTGTTGGTTTCGTGCTTATTCGAAAGGAATTTTGAAAATTATTCTCCAAACCAATTTATGCTTTATAAAACATCTCCTGAGCTCTGTAATTTTAGAAAATAACATGCCAGTTTTACCCCCACCACAACGAATCGTTCTATTCAGAGAAAGTAACTCGGTGAGCCTCGGGCCAGCAGACGACAGAGCTGTCAATGTACTTGTCCCGAGACTCTACCGAGTCTCTTGATGGTCGAGCCAGGGGTAAAATGCATTGACATCGTGTGTAGCATTTCCCGATTTTCAAACTCATTCTGGGGCCCTGTCTAACGCTCGGACCAATTTTGTAATTGCGCCGGACCTGTCAATAATTTTCGGGAGTATTCGAAATTAGGAGAGGGGCGGGAGACAAAATCCTCGTTACGCGTAACGTTCTGGTTCTCGAGGAGTTCCTTCCTTTTCACTTTCTGGTTTGGTTGGTGGGCCCTCGAACATCTTTCCCGGGTCATATTTTTCCTGATCTTGTATAATTAAAAGAATTACCGTCCTTCTCTTGTGTTGAGAGAAATTTGGTCTCGGTGACGACTCTGTCACGCGTTCCTTTGTCGGCTCTTTCGATTTTTGTTCCCGCGATCGCCCGTTTAGCGTTTCGCGTTAGTTAAAGTTAAATTTTGTGTCGAAGAGTAATCGAGGCCGTACTCGAGATCTCCAATTTTGGTTTCGTGTTTGGTAAATAATTGTTTCCGGTTGGCGTAAGTTGTTTCCCGGGCTGAAGGGTCGCGAAATTGTGTAATTGCGTGCGTGTGTGAGTGACTGGGTCGGGATGATCTGACGCGAACAACGTTCGATAGCTCGACCGAGTAACCAAATATCGGGGGCTCGGTATTGCGAATAAAACATCGACAATTTCGTTTTCATCTTAAAATTTATTTTCTCGACCGTCAGTAGATCCACGGAGAGAATAAATTCGAGCTCGGTTTAGATTGTAGAGAATGTAGGATCCCGACCAATTTTGTGTGTGAGCGTGCGAGAATTTTGAGTGTGTGAGTTCGCGATTCTTCCCCCGTGGTTCAGTAGAGACGCGTGATCGTTATATTTTCGTTATCCCGCATTAATTCTTTCGATAAATTAAATTTGGGTAAATTCTTTTCTTGAGCGAAATAATGTAAATTTGTTTGCGACTGGAACTTATCCCGAGCGTGTGTATTTCCTTTATCATTTTCCTTATATTTTTCGACTTTAAGATTAAATTTGTTATTATTATTTC
The DNA here is from genome assembly GCF_019457755.1 of Venturia canescens. Taxonomy (NCBI): domain Eukaryota; kingdom Metazoa; phylum Arthropoda; class Insecta; order Hymenoptera; family Ichneumonidae; genus Venturia; species Venturia canescens. The sequence continues at coordinate 10,108,957 of NC_057428.1, forward strand.
CAAACGTAATTTTTGTGTTCTAATTATTCTCGAGGTCACCCCGCCCATCCCGCTGATCGCAAGCTGGTCAACTTTACGTCTCTCTCTCTCTTTGCCGTCGAGTCGCTTTGCGACTGGCGCCCAACCTTAAAATTTCCATCATTAGATTTTGTTTAAAATCGACGGGAAAGAGAGCCAGACTTTTGTGGCATTTTTCGGGGCTTGGAAAAATCCGTCACAATATATATTGTGACGTGACATTTTGCCCCGCCACTCGTGCGAACCGTGTCGACCAGTGGGCCGGGTTTGCGGCCCATTTTGACGCCACTTCGACTCGTCGGTCGCTGTTCGGAACGAGACTCACCACTACGTAATGTTAAGATTTATTTTAAGAATTCGCGCCTATTATCTGTTGCGCGACAATTACCTTTTGTTTTACCTATTCCCGGCCCGTGTTGGGAAGAGAGAGAAAGAGTTCAGTTTTTGTGAGTTACCTTGATTCCAATATTTCAGAAATCTACTGTAGTTTCCGGGGTTTGGCCCTGCCTCCGCCACATTGGACCGAGGGTACCGCTAATTTATACCATCCACGCTTTCCTGCTGGTCAAACCGATCTCGCCCGCGGGGGGCACTCCTCTCACATTGTCTTCGAGCTTCGAACATCACTCTCGACCTGCGGACGGCTGAGGGGACACACTGGCATAGGCCATCCGTTGAACGCCGCCCGGCCTCTCCCGCCGTAGCAACCGAGAGTTGCACCGTCCGCACAGCTGTGAATTCGGGTGCCACGGTCCGTGCAATACGGCGCCTCGGTCGGTGGGGTTCGGGGGAGTTTCCTGGAGGAGAGGTGCTGCAATTGCTTGGTGGCTTATCGTCGTGGGCCCACCGTGATTTCATGACGTCTGGAGTCATGAGGGAGGCCTCCCCTCTGCCTTTTCAGAGATGCCCGCCGGATCCTCAAGAGGTAAGGCACTCGGATCACAGCCATTTAGTCGGGAGGAGCGTCTCACGTGGGCGGAAGAGGCGAGAGCAGCGAGGAACTTCATGCAATTAAGCATAGCGTAAAAGCGGCGCGGAAAGTAATTTCCGTACGCGCTTCCCTTTTCGAATTTACCGCGAATGCGCGAGCCGGGAGGCCGAACGCTAGTTCGCGCCCGGCGTGTGAGCGCTGCGGTGCTGGGTCCGAGTGGTGGGGAGAGCGCCGAACACCGAGGACCGCTCGCACGCACAATTCACAATATCACAATTAGTCTAGTTCCGAGCACCGTACTGACGAGTCCAGGTTCCAGCCACGACCATCCAGCCAGATCTTTGTGCGGCGAGTTGGATCCCTCGGTAAGTCCGTTCTTTATCTCCCCGAATCGTTTGTCTTGTTGAGCTTTTGCGTGTGTTCTTTTTCGGAATATAGTTCCAGGTTTTTGTAGCTCTATTTGGCGTTTTCGAGAGACTTACGAGTCGAAGTATCGTGCGAGATTGCGGCCGATACCTCCCGGGTCTCGAATTTTGAGGATGTAACGCTCAGCTAGACCAATCGATTCCTTTAAGTTGGTTCAATCATTTCATGCATTAAATTCCGTAAAATTGTCGTTATTAGAATCATATCCTTTGAGTTTTCGTTGTGTAAAAGCGCTGAATATAATTCGCACTATCGTTCGAGTACCTCTGCCTATCTCTCCTTGCACGTGCCAAGGGCTCTAGCGAGCGCGCCCGGTCGCGCGATGTTTTCGTGCTTTCTCTCTCGTACTTATTGTCGCGCTACGGACTATACGGCGGTTAGTAGCGTCCGCGTTTATTATTATATTTTGTTCCTTTCTTCTGTATCGCGTATTATTATTCTCTCGTAGTTGAACAGGCGTGCAGCGTATTGCCGCTTTCCGATACCTTATTCTTTTATTACGTTAACGGTTACTTAAATTATTTATCATTCTGTCATTACCTTGTCGCTCGCATTTTCTCACACTAGCCCCTTACCTGCGGCCCTTGCCGCCGAGTACCTCGTACCTGCGTTTTACCTATAGTCCTCGCGACTGATTAGTTGTACCTACAGTCCTCGCGACTGATTAACTTTACCTAAAGTCCTCGCGACTGGTTAATCGTACCTCCAGCCCTCGCGGCTGATGAACTTTACCTGCGCATTACCTACGGTACTTGTTACCGATTACCTTTTACCTACAGCCCTCGTGGCTGATTAATCGTACCTCCAGCCCTCGCGGCTGATGAACTTTACCTGCGCTTTACTTACGGCCTTTGCGGCTGGTTACGTGATACCTGCGTTTACCGGAGACACTCAATTCGTGGGTGTCGAATAACGAATGTGAGGCGTGCGAATATGCGAAGCGACAGATCAGTTCTATTATTTTCATTATCCAGATTCTACCCGTCACTTGTATTATATCGTTTGAAATCATGGCCGATCCTTAAAAATTTACCGAATCTCGTATTTTATTATTTTGTTCTCGATTGTTTGCGGCGATCCACATTAATGTCTTTCTTGTACCTTTACGCGTCGTCACGGAGTTGAATAAATTGTGAATATTTCGCCAAATTACTATCTTGTGTCGATTATGTTATTTTGCGTTCCTGATTGCTACTTTTCTCCAAGGACCACCCCCTCTACCGTCAGTATCTCAGTTCGAGCTGAGTAGCCGGACCGTCCTCGGTCACTCGTGTCTCTCGTGCACTCTGGGCATTTGTGATCTTTTGGCGTTACCATCGTAGAGAGTGAATAAAATTAAAGTCGAGTAATCGACGGTACTTCGTACCTGGCGCCCAATTTACTCTCGTGACCGGAGAGTCGTGCGAGCAGACGAGACGGGTGAGCCGAGAAGGGACCAATCGTACCCTCGCGGGGAAAATTACGTTACAATATATAAATGTTATACGAATTTCACGCATACAACGATTGATAGAAAAAATGATTCGCGTATGAATATTGCCATTTCTCGAGTTTGAGATAATGAAAACTATTGCGAGTGTGTATATTTTGTAGGTAATAAAAGATCATTGAAAATAGGTGTCGAACGAATTTCAATAAAACTTTGTTACAGATTGGTACACCGTTGGAGAACATCACCGTGAAATGTCAACAGCCTTGTCTCATTGCAATGGGAACAAATAGACAGGCAATTAGCACGTACTGGATCCACGTTGACAACCATTTTCTTCCAGTTGCAACTTCTTCTTCAAGCGAAGCATTTGACCAGTTATTCAAGAGCCATTTCGTACTTAATACGAAATTTGATGCGAATTTGATAACTTTCTGGTCCTTCATCCAAGACTTTTATTACAAAATACCTGGCGACGTCGTGTTCACTCCTAGAATGCGTGAAGTTCGATCGTGGCCTTTTCAACATTAAATCAGTAAAGTGATGAATAGTAAGTGAAAAAACATGAAAAATGAGCCACTTTAGATGTTCGGCTTGTTGTGGTAATGCATTCGTTACATCCGCTATTAACGAAATGATAAAACATTTACGCAGAGAACATTCACTGTTTGAGGGATTTAAATTGAATTTGAAATGTTGCTGCTCGCCATGCGAATTGTCATTCAAAACTTACAGTGGTTTTCGAAAACACTTACTAAAACACCAAGATACATATGCCACATAATCAAATGTAGTCCCTATTAACATTGTAAAATCAGACGGTAGACAATTAGATATTGGTACGGATGCTTTGACAGTAACTGAAAATTTGAGACCTGAAACACAGATTTGCCATATAAATGATAATACATTAAAGCCCGAAATACTTTTACACAATCAAACACCAGCAGATTTGAATCGAACATCGAACCGACAGGTTGCACCAGTTAGCATAGATCAAAGTTTTTCTTTACGTACTAAATTTCTTCTTCAATTAGAATTAACCGGGATTCCCAAATCGTCTCTAGATTATATTATCGCAAGTACCGACGAATTTTCATTAAAGATTTTGGATGAAATTTCTATCATTAACAACGATGGCCATAAAAACGAAGAAATCGAACTCTATTTGGAAAATCAAATACGGTTATTGAAAGAAAATAATAGCAAATTCAAGAGGCATACTTTCTTTTCTCAATTGAAAAATTTCGTTGAGCCTTTACAAGTATCACTCGGAACGCGTTATGACCAAAAATACGATCGATTACTACAAACGTACAAAACAGTTGCTTTGCCTTGTAACTTGACTTACGTTCCTATCTTACAAATACTTCATTTCATTTTCGCTGATGAACATACATGTTCTGTTTTTTTCACTCAACCTCCTCATGATTCGACGATAATAAAATCGTTTTCTGACGGAACTTATTACGCGAGTAATCCGTTTTACAAGATTTCATACCAATTAAGAATACATTTGTATTACGACGACTTCGAAACCGTCAATCCTCTTGGTAGCAAAACCTCGGGTCACAAATTGGGTGCTTTTTATATGGTAATCCAAAATTTTCCACCTGAGTGGAATACTAAATTGCACAATATCTATTTAGTGGCCCTTTTTTATACAGCTGATTCAAAACGCTATGGCATGAATAGCATTTTAAAACCAATTATCGACGATATAAAAAAATTAGAAACAGAGGGCATCCTCATTGGGACCACTAAAGTTAGAGGCACACTATCTGGTCTTACAAGGAACATCACTTTGGTGTCCCCCTCCGATTTTTTGAAACTGCTGTATGTGAAAGAGCATTCGAAAGTAAGAGACACGTATTTTTTTTTTATCGGCGGAAAAACGGTTTTAAGGGGTGAAACCACCCTTGAAAGTAAGGCATGTCAGGGGGTGATTTTGCAGTTTCACCAACAAGCCCTCAACTGATTTTGATAAAACCAAAACCAAAATGTTTCTTATCTGAAGTGATGAAAAGTTCATCCTGTGTACGAAAAAAAAAAAAACAGGGGGTTAACCACCCTTACATTCTTATATTTCTCACGCCACAATGAAAAGGAACGAATATGATGGAATGAAACGGGTTCTATTTCCATGAAAACATGAAAATAAAGTTCACGTGTTTTTGCATTTTTGCAAAATAGCAGTCTTAAGGGGATAAACTACCCCTTTTTTGAATTTTCGTACTGTATGTGGCTTATTTCTGTTTTACATGTTTTTGCTGATTCGAAATATTATAATAATTTCGAATCAAGATTTTCTGAGGTATCGAAGTCAATACAAGACTCTGAAAGGGTGAATCTTCCCCACTCGATTTTCCTCTTTATTCGCTATTTCAAAATTTCTCCCTGCATTTCGTGCAATTTGGTTGCTCTGCATCGAAATTACGAATTTAATAATTTTAGGAACAGCAGTTTCAAGAAAATCGGAGGGGGACACCAAAGTGATGTTCCTTGTCAGTTCCGTTTGATTTTTAAGGGTGGGGTTCAATATGTCGAATAACTGAATTGTAGAACGGTGGATATTTCGAAATTTTAAAAGTTGTGGTATCAGTTTGGAGAAAAATAAGTATTCGAAATTCTTATTCACGATCGACTATTCAGCAGATTGCGTGTTTAATCAAACATTCCTTCTTTGAATTCATATTTACCCGAAAATATATATTTCAATAGTTTTCATTTCGAATACAATTTGAACAGACTATCTGAATGTCAAAAGTTCATATTTTCGAATTCAAAATGGAGAATAATTGTTTTACAGACAGACCAGAATATAGAGTAGCAAAAAATCGAAAGTGAATTTTTCGAGCCTGTAAAACTTAGATATGCGGAATAACGATAGCTCGAAAAGGCGAAAGTCAAAATGGCGATGTTTAAAATTGGAGATCGCCGGTCTGAGTAAGTGAGTGAGTGAGACGCGTGTATTTGGAGCTCCGCTGCATTTCTTTATTTTGATCGATCAACTTTCTAACGTTTCGCTATTTTGACTGTTCGACCTTTTGGTGTTTCAGTATTTCAATCTCAGTAATATTTGGTCTTTCGTTATTATATTTTTATAATTATGAATTTTCACAGTATCGCTGACCGTAGTAATTTATGAATCGAAAGACTGATAGTCGAATTTTCGAAAATAGTATATTACACACCTAGGGCAGGAAAATAAGGAAAGTCTCAGATCACATGTAATTGTCGACCGAGGCGAAGCCGAGGCTGACAAACATGTGGTCTGAGGCTTTACTTTTTCCTGCCCGAGGTGTGTATACGATTTTTCTGTCCGATGTAGGCGGAATGCGGCAACTTCGGCCCGGAGGGCAGAAAATCGATATTTTAGTCATCGTCCTATGGGCAATTGTTACATTCTATTTCCGATGTAAACGTTCTTCGAACCTTGCAGTTTCTGCTTTATTTATTTTCGGCATTCAAAGCTCTAGTCGAATCTATCTGTCTCCATATTATCATTCGAAGTTTATAAACTCGAGATTTTAGCTGTTCGAAATTTTAGTAATTCCAACATTTGATCCCCACCCATTCTTAACAGACACTCGGTCGTCCCCGTGGATAACACCACAAGTTCCGTAAGGTACCGCGACTAGACGGCACCGAACACCGTCTCATGAACGTTCCGTTATCGAGTCTCGCTACTCACTTTTGTTATTTTTCTAAAACCTAACTAATTTCGCGCGCGCGCGCGTGTGTGTGTGTATGTGTGAACCGCGCGTTACTTTGTAGCGCGGTTATTGTATGCAGAACGGAACGGGAGAATTATTTCCGTTCGTGCGAGAGTAAGTTTGCGTAATCAACTTCTTAAATCCAAGTTATAACTCTTTATATCCATATTGTACCCATTTGTATCTTTTTTCAAAATTCTGTTCTCGTCGAAACCTTTTATTACTTATTCGCCAATAAATTTAATCGGTTATAATTTGTGTTCTCCTCTTTCATTTGAGCGACCCAATCACCTGTATTGGGCCCGTATGGGACCATAGGCATCCCTTAATTTCTTCTTCATTATTTCAGTCAATATTTCGGTCATTTCGATTATTTCAAGTCCTTTCGTTCTCCATGGTGCTCCACTGGAAAATTTTTCTACGAACCATGCGCGCGATTTTTAAGGGCTGAAAAAAGGTTGAAAAACGGCCAACTTCAAAAGTATGTACCGAACTGAAAAAAAATTAGAAAACGTTTCATTAAGACACAAATTGAAGCGACATGTGTCCTCTTTAAAATGTCGTTCGCAAAATTTCGATATCTCTTTTTTCGACTGAACAATTTAATTTTTGGTGCGTCAAGAAATTTCAACGAGCGTCCCTAAACTTTTGGCCGGTAGTGTAAACGCGATTTTTTTACAAATACTACAATCAATACTTACCGATAAAATGCCATGGCCCAGGGCGTCTCTGTATTTTATGTCCAAGCTGGCTGTGGTATGATTCAATAACATTATTCGTACGGTGGGTTAGCCCGTACACGCTGAACCCAGCTGATGCAACGGTTCTGATCCGATATCTTTTATAATAATAATTTTATAATAATTAAAAACATTCGTTCTTCTTTTGACCTCGTCTGATAAGCAATTTTCGATGGCGTTATATTAAGCCTCAATCGAATTTGGAGGTGATAACACCAAGGCCAAAATTAAAAAAAAAAAACTTTTCGAGATTATCCTTTATAAAATTGCGTAAACCTTCAGATTTCGCTTTTGGATATATCGCCTGGAATAATCGAAAAAAATGATGAACATTTTCCAAGGGGAAACAAGTTTTTTATCTTATCAGAAAAAGGGGATTGAATTTAATTTGATAAATGAACGTAAGTAAGTTTAAATTAATTGATTCCAGTATTATTTATTTATTAAAAAAAAAAAATCTTTCCTTCTTTTTTTACTTGACGGATTATCGCCGATCCGTCACGGCCAATTTCTCTTTCGAGAAAAAGAAAAAGATTAATTTTTGTGTTGCTCAAAAACCTTGTCTTATTTCCAGTCATTTCTTAGAACACAAGCAAGCTTTGCATGTTTTCCAAAAAGAAAAATGTTCATTAGATATTCATTTATATCTTCTCCAAATTTTATCAAAATCTGTTTGTTAACTTCAACGTTATAAATTAACAAGTGCGTCTAAATCACAGATTCCCATAAGATTCCATGTTAACTGCTTCAAATTAAATCATTGATATCTCTTTTCAAAGTCAACCAAAGGTTACAAAATTTTAACTGAGTAATTTTTCGAAAGATTTTGACATCTCTACAAATTTTTATAATTTTCTGTTTGTTAATAGATTTACCGAGGGTACTTCCTTAAGTGACTGTTCGGTTTCGGCGTCAATGTAGAGGGTTGCCCGGGATCCGCCCACGATTTTTTACGTTTGGGATTCTTGTAAAAGATGTACTTCTCATCACCCGTCACAATTTTCCACAAGAAATCCTTTTTTTGCTGCCGGGCAAGTAGTGAAAGACACGTGTTCATACGTTGACCGAGGTTGTGTTCGGTCAACACATGTGGGACCCATCTTCCAAGTTTATAAATTTTTTACATTTGATGCGAACGCTTGGAAATAGCTGTTTGGGTGACTCCTAATTGATCTGCAAGCTCTTTTTGTGTTTGCGTTGAGTGCTCATCTAGTAAAGCTTGCAATTCCGCATCTTCAAACTTTCGAGGCTGCCCAGGGCGCGGCTGGTCACTAAGATCGAAATTACCACTTCTAAAACATTTGTACCAATAATTACATATTTCATAAGATACAACGTCATCACCAAGAACACTACAAATTGATTCCCGTGCTTGAGAAGCATTTTTTCCTTGCTGGAATTCGTATAAAATGCAGTGACGAATGTGCTGTTTATCAGTTTCCATAGTAAACTTTACTATTCTGAAAGGTTATGTAATGTATGTAGCCTTGTCGTTTGGTATTCTAAACTCTTGTGTCTGATCCTTACAAAATCACAAAAGACCGCGAAATTTTTTTTTTTTAATATAGTTATAAGCGCTAAGACAAAATCTGAAAAAATTGGGTCATACACCTAATAAAACACACTAATAATGACTTAATAACAATGAAAACTCAAAAAACTAACACTGAATTAACGAAATAAGAGAAAAAAGCTTATGATAAATAGCACAAAAAATGATGTACACGAAACACGCTGTAACTATTATCGTGGCTGTGGATGACGAATGAAAAGGACGAGAAACAAAAGAAAGTCTTGGTGAAACAAAAGAAAATGACGCGTTGACTCGGGTTAAGTCAAAATCGATGAAAAACAGCAGAAGAAGAAAAGATATTTGATATTTATTATTCTTTGCATCAGTTTTACTTTTAGGCAATGCGCAGATTACAATGAAAATTTTAGACTAATATATAGAGTAACGATATCTAAATACAATTTTTAAAGAGAATTTACAATGGTGATGTCTGAGAGAGAGAGAGAGAGAGAGAGAGAGAGAAAGAGAGAGAGAGAGAGAGAGAGAGAGAAAGACTTGACTTGACTTTATTCTTTGTGCCCTAGCCAGTGCTATGGGCAATTATAAACAGAAACTTTGTATACACAAAACTTAAGGTTGATCCTCTGCGACAGCTCCAACCAAAAGTTATGTACTGTCTGCATATTAAAAGGCTTGATAATTCGTTCGGATCGTAATCAATAACTTTGTAAAGACACTATATACGTACTCGGTGCCAACAGATATAGTACAAATATCATTAATTTGCTTTCGTAAAATTTATTCTAAAAGTATTTTTGATCCGACATCGTGAGTAAATTTTTTGACGGAACTATCCAGGTTACGCTTCAACACACAGAAAAGCTTGTCTATACAGACGACATTCGCTTGTTCGCTTGCAAAATATATCGTATGCAGCCTAAACCTTCGTACTTCTCGAGGCTATATCTGTCAAACTAGATGGTCAATCACCTTGATTTTTTTTTCACAATATCTGTGATATCCTGCTCTAGCTCTTCCTCGTTTTTTATAAACTTCCTAATTTTAGTACTAGCGGTAGAATTAATAATGTGCCGTTTGCTTATGCATGGTCCATATGTTACGTGTTAATTGAGTCAACTTCAATTACATATATCTCGGGTTCGGGATGGTGAAACTTGTTAAAATTTTATAGAGGTGTTGTTCATATGTTAAACAATACGTATGCCAAATTTAAATAATTTCCTAATTTAACTGTCTCGTGGAGGAACCACCTTAAATTAAACAATATAATCTAAATAAAAATAAACCAATATTACTTCTAATCTAATGAGAATACAGCAACTAGTGGTAGTAGATAATTATATAAGTATATAGAAAACCTCATGACAATATTTTCGGCATTCTATATAAACTCAAAATTGCACTGTAATATAAGATTGGTCAATAATCAGTAATCAGTGATAATAGAGAATACTAAAACCAGAAAAACCGATACTAGCGGATTTGGTTAAGCAGTATGAAGTATAACGTAGCAGTAATAGCGTAGCAGTAATTAGAAAACTAAAATAATTGAATAATAATAAGAATAAGAATAAGAATAGGGAGTGCATGGCGATCTCGATAAATACCAAGGAATGTGGTTACAAGCAATTTCGCACATTATGAAAATAACAGCGATTTAGAATATCAACAGCTGAACAGTCATACACGTTCATTCATTTCACCTACTAAAAGAAGATTCATAAAACTTGCTTTGAAAATTGCCAGAGATCTTGCTGATCTAATATTCAGTGGCAGCGAATGCCAGAAATAGCACGCACTGATCGAAAAGGCATTACGAAAGGTGGTTGTTCTATGTGAAGGTATAAGAAAAGTCTGTTCTCTCACCCTAAGAGACCTATTGTTTTCCGGCGCATAAATGGAGAACAGGTTACAGATGTAGTCTGGTAATTTTCCATGTAAAACCTTATACACCATTATGCCCAAGAAGTAGTTCCTCCGATTTTCAATAGACACCCATTTCAATTGGTGACGATAAGGCGTAATGTGCGCATCTTTCTTCAGGTTAAATATGAACCGAATGCATTCATTTATGAATCGTTGCAGTTTTGAATTTAGTTCTTTTGTGAGCCCATGATACACGAGATACAATAGTCAAGATAAGGAAAGATCAGTGTTGTTATAAGTTTGATCCTCATTTCCGTAGATAAAGAGTTTTTGTGAAATTTAAGTCTATACAATGTGGCAAAGACTTTTCTAGAGATAGCAGACACTTGTTTCCTCCAAGATAAATTTGCAGATAAAATAATACCAAGGTTAGGTGTATCTTGCACAAAAGGAAGAGGGCGACTATCCACAGAAATCGGAAGAATTTCGTCCAGGTTAATGCGTTTTATACGCTCCTTTCCACCTAAGATTAAAACTTTGGATTTAGCTGCATTGAGTATAAGATCATTTTTTGTAGAATATTCAGCAATTTGGGCAACATCGTGATTTATGAGAGAGAGAGAGCTGTGTTTAGCTCATGAGGTTCAGACTGCAAGTAAATTTGAACATCGTCTGCATAGATGACATCTTGAGTGTGCATCAATCCTCTAGAAATGTCATTTATGAAAATGAAGAATAGGATAGTCCCCAAAACTGAACCTTGAGGCACTCCCATATTCGTGGCAAGCCACTCTGAACAATTACCTGACTCATCAATGACCGCTTGGGATCGATCAACTAGATACGAAAAGATTAATTTTAAAGCAGAATCATCTAACCCCAATGTTTTCAGTTTGGCAAGTAGGTGGAGATGAGATATTTTATCAAAAGCTTCGCTAAAGTCAAACATGACAAGAATGGTTAATTTTCCCCAATCAATACCTTTTCTAACATCATCCAAAATCTTTAGAAGAGCAGTTTGAGTGCTGAAACCTCGACGATAAGCCGACTGCATAGGTTCTAATAGATTGTGAGCTTCAAGAAAATTCACTAGTTGGGTGACAATGAGTCGTTCAAAGATTTTTGACAGCTCTAATAGATTTGTGATCGGTCGAGTATCAGATGGTGTTAGAGGTCCCAGTTTTTAGAAGTGGTCTAATGTATGCTTTTTCCCATTTTGCTGGATAACAGCCATTCATAAAACATAAATTAAAGGTTTCAGCGAGAAACTCCACAATCACCGAACACGATATTTTCAAGCTGAAACAGGATAATCCATCAGGGCCAGCAGTTAAAGAGCTAGACTTTATTTCATTAATTTCTTTGGAAACTTGTTCGACCGACACTGGAGTAAAAGAAAAAGAACACTGGAGTAAAAAAAATAGCCCATGAACAATCGCAACTAAATGTTGGAAGGTATGTTCAAAATCAAGACTAACAGGAGGGTTTGATCTAGAGACGCTGGCAAAAAAGGTATTGAGAACCGAGGCCGAGAAATAATTCAGAGGTGAATTTAGGGAGGATCTAACTAAGCCCAATGTAGCCAGCTCTCTCTATAGTAATGATGGCTCGGAAATAGAATTTAAAACAGTCAAATGATATTCATTTCTTGCACGCTTCATTTCTGCTGAAAGATTATTTCTGAAATCTCTGTAAATTTGATAAGCAAGTATTGATCGTGATCGCTTGGCAATTCTATAAAGTCTTTCACGCTCTTTTATTTTTCTTCTCAAAGGCTCTGATAGCCATGATACCGCCTGTTTCTTAATTTTGAAGGTGTGCGAAGGAGCGACAGTATCAATAGCTTCGACGAAGTGCCGAAGTTGTAACGGTACGATGGTGGCAGAACACCCCGTTACGCGTGAATTCGAGCTTCTTATAAATAAAAGGAGCAGGTATGAAAAAAAAAACAAGAGTTAACTCAAAGTAATGTGAGAATAAACAAAAGAAAACTTTTATTCAATTTTTGTCTGTTGTTTTTGGTGTTTGTTTGAGTATAAAATCTCAGCAAATTTCTTTTTTGAATCTTTCCAAATTAATTGTTCGTAAATAGTTTCTGATTCGCATAATAATTTAACAAAATGAAAGAAATAATTTCTAATTCGATGCTCGCAAATAATTTTTGTTCAAATGTCGCAAAATAATTTGATCGCATAAATGATTTTTATTGATTCGCAAAAGGTTCGCAAATAAATTTAATTCGGTCCTCATCAATCGCTCTTGATAATTAATGTTTCGCCAATAGATTCTAAATGATTTCTACAGTAATTTGTGTTTTGATAGTGTCGAAAATTTGACAGACGAGCAGAAATTATATTATTATGCAGAACAGGATTAAACGAAGTTAGATTTCTGTGTGATATTACACGAGTGCTGTCGAACTTAAAATCACATTTGTAAGATAATTCGATAAGATCATGCCCGTTAATGAAAGGAACATCCGATTTCTTTGTTGAGATTATCTTTTCAGAATCATCAATAATTATAGCATCAAGCCAAGAATTAGAAGAAGAAGTGTGAAACGTCGCTTGAGTTTCAACCAGATGCAAGGCTGATGAAAAGACCAGATCACGTAAATTTTGAGCCTCGATACCACCAGATAAAAGATTACAATTGAAATCACCTCCAAAGATAATGTTTGAATATGAGGAAGCAAGCGAAATTAGAGTGTTTGAGAACTCATCAAAGAAACGACCCTTTGGGCGACGATAGACCGAGGCAAAAAGTATGGGTGTTTTCGACTCTTGATAAATCCGGATAAACATATATTCTGGAGTATTGTCAAACTCATTTGATGACATCGCTAGGAGTTGAGCTTTTAGAGTGCGATGAATATAGCACGCCGCACCACCACCTTGTTTGCCTTCTCTATCGTTCCGCAAAATAAAATAATCTTGTATATTGATTATAGAATCTGGTATGTGAGAGTGAAGTCACGTTTCAGCAATGGAGATGACATGAAAGAATTGTGACAAAAAGAATAAACGAACTTGGGCAATATGAGCAGGAAGAGAGTTTGCATTAAATTGCGCTATGTTTATCGCCTCGAACTTGTTTGGGCTCACAACTGTGGCGCTCTGCTGAGTAGTTGGTGTTGGTAGTCATACTGAGCTTTCTTTCTCAGGAAAATCATCTAGTGAATTTATCTCGATTCGCGGTTTACCCTCAGATTCCCGAGCATAGATAGTACCATTGACTTGCCAAACAAATTTGAATCCCAATTTCTGCCCTTTTGTTCAAGCCTTCGCTAGAAAATCTCTGTTCTCGTGGGATAGCATTTCACGGAACTCTATGTTATTGTCAGCAACAGAGGGTGAACAATTCGGAAAAAGTTCTTTCCACTTGAGTTGTTTTTTCAAACTTTTTTTCTTGAGAAAAATATTGCGCAACGAGTTTGAGGTAAGCGTAATAATATATCTAAGCTTAAGTGACTCTTCCAAGGAATTTTGACCAGTATTCTTTGTGAAATTTACTTTACGGATGGACCAGACATGTGGAAGCATACTATTAATTCCTAGCACCTCAAAAGCTTTTTGAACGAATATCTCAGGTTGAGTTTGCTCACAAGTAGGAATACCAGATATAATAACCTCAGATTCCTCTTGTTGTGGTTTATGTACATTATTCAATTTGGCCTGAGCTCTCCACATTTGTACTTCACGTTCAAGGGATACGATTCTTTCAGTATGCGTAGCTAGAGTGGCATCAATAGCAGGTATACGTGCTAATAGACCTCTGAATTCATTATTAGTGATCTCTTGATTTTCTCTAAAGGCGGATATTTCAGCAAGAATTCGGTTCAAGAGAACTTCATTCTGCCCAGGCTGTTGGTTCTGAGACTGCTGAGAAGAATTGCTATTACCAGAAGAGTCACTTCTTAGGCCGGTTGGTTGAGACTGTACTCTAGTCTGGGAAGACCATTCCATCATAGTTGCAGATTGCGGAGTTTGTAAATTTTGAGATAACGAAGTATTCATTCTATTCTGCGCCAAGGAAGACTCAATCCCCGAAGACTGAGATAAACCTGGCGTAAACATGCTGATATTAGTATTATTCACAAGATCGGTTTGCAGGTTTGTGAAAGATTGCACGTGCTCTGACTGTGGCTGAGCCAAAAGTTGCGTGGTTAAATATTTTTTACAACAATCGCGAGCTAATTTCGTTTTTAAGTGATATTTGACACAGCCAGGATGAAATGCAAGCTAACAAACTTGAGAGAAAGAGAGAGAGAGAGCAAGACCGATAATCAAGCGCGAGCGAGCTTGCGGGGCAAGAGGGACGGGTAGAGGAGAGGAGACGGTGGGCGAGGCATCAAAAATGGTAGAGGGGAAGAGAGAAACAGCAGAGGAGAAAGTTTGCGTGGAAAGAGGGCGGGTGGAGGGAAGGACACAGCACGATTTTCAGTATATCATTTTTGCGGTCTAGTCCAATTAACATAGAGAGTATCACTTACCTGATAAAACGTCAAAAGATTCACTTTAAGTCAATATTCTTTCAAACTGACAACATTCAAACATCGTTTGCAGTTTCATTTCAATCAATCTCAACGTTTGTCGAGATATGAAAATGACCCTACGATTGACGGAGTTTTTCATCAATACCTGCAATTTTTTGTGCGTAATATATTCTATATAATATTTAACCCTTTAACGCCGTTTTTTGTTTAATTCACGATTCATCATATCATTTTTCAATGATAAAGGGCACAAATCCTGTCCTCGATGTTTGTACTTTTGAAGTATGTGCTTAGTTTTTTATATAGCCCCGAGCATACCATTTTAAATAAACGGTAAAATTAAGGTATTACTGGATGGATAGCCCAGCCGATAAATTGTACCTGATCGGAATTTCCGTACTTCGTGATACAATAAAAATCTGAAAAAATTCAGCAACATTTGGAAAGTTATGAACTACAATTATCAATAATAATGTTTTGCCCGAAAGTTATTAATAAATTGTTTAAACAAATAATTTTTTAACAATTTTACAGTAAACCCTTGTTTTTTTTTTACGAATCTGTTGTGCCCGTACATCGCACTCATTAAAACAAATTAAGCACTCTCAGCGCAAATGCAGCAATGGCGAAATATCGATGCTCCCGAACGAGCGCATCGACCCTCGATGTTAACATCGAAACTTCCAGAAGGAAATATAGGTTATATTCGCACGAGAAGAGGAAAACTCCCAAATCTATAAAATTATCGACTAACCCAAAATTCGACAGTCTTTGACGAGAATTGTAACGATTGGTCTCGAGGCAATAAAACCTCGAATTTGTAAGTTCTTAAATAAACTTATTGTTAACTTGTTGTAAACGTATCGAGTTGGAGTTCAGCTCTTTTGGCCTAAATCCCTTAAATACTCGTCCTTGATAACTCGTCCCTTCGCGACGGTCCTCGCGGACACAACAAATCGAATGTGCGCATTTTTCTGAATACTCACGATTTTTTTTCAAAATTTTCGTGGATTTTTGAAATTCCCTTTTTTAAATTTTTTAAGTGGCTCTATTTGTACATTTTTGATTCAGTAACCTTGAAACTTTTCAAAACTGATGGTAAATATGTTTTCTAAAACATATTCAAAATTCAAATTTTTTAAAATTTTTTTCAAAATTTTTTCAAGAAATTTCAAAAATCCATGAAAATTCTGAAAAATTTCATAAGCATTCGGAAAAATACACACATTTGATTCGTAAAAAAAAAAACAATAGGTCACCACAAAATTATTGAATAATTAATTGTTTAAACAATTTGTTATTAACTTTTGGACAATATTATTATTGATAATGGTTTTATTAGTATTGTAACTATTAGTATTGTAAATATTAGTATTGATAATTGAATGTCTTAAACTACGAATTGCGAAACGAAAATTTCTTCATCGAAATCAATTGTTTTGTACTGAATGCATGAGTACATGCATGATGCATGAATGCTTCCAAGAGTTCCAAAAAAACAATAGATACATAATGTGCTGGCGTGTGACACGAATGCATTCAAAACTTTAGAAAAACTTCATATAAAACCTTTCTTTTTTCGAAACTTGACTAGCGATCGATCTTACTAAATGATAAACGATTCAATGCTCATATTTATTATCACGATCTCGATGCTATGTAAAAAAGACGAGCAAAATAGTCTTATTCTCAAAATTTGAGGATTTAAAAACGAGTTAGAATCAATTTTTTTATCTTTAAGAAGTCGTCGCTGAAATTAAAAATATTATAATTTGAAAAATTCACTTTGACATGATGCACGTAAAAAAATGGTTTTTCAATAGCTGATGCAAATAATATGTGGTATACGCACCGATGTTAATATTAATATTCGTTATTACTCTAGGTGAAATGTACATGAATAGAAATTGATCTTTCATGCCTATCTCTTCATTTTATTTATCCCTTTTCCTATTTTTTCCCCGTTTTTATTTATAGAAT
This sequence comes from Venturia canescens, assembly GCF_019457755.1. Classification (NCBI taxonomy): domain Eukaryota; kingdom Metazoa; phylum Arthropoda; class Insecta; order Hymenoptera; family Ichneumonidae; genus Venturia; species Venturia canescens. Next base: position 10,126,092 of record NC_057428.1, read on the forward strand.
GAAATAAAGTTATTCCTTTTCGTTTTGTTTTATTTCGTTTTTTTTCCGAAAAAAAGAACCGTAGACCAGTTTTAGCAGAATTGGCCGTGAGTCGAGCGTTGAATCCTCGAAATATCGTTTCTATTTGAATTCGAATCCGTTTTCGAAATATCTTTTTTTTTTTATTTATTTTTAAGGGCTTTGAGCAACAGATGTCGCCCATGCTGCACCTTTCGAAATATCCTTTCAATGCTAAGGGTAACGACATCTATCATCAACATCGTTCATTAAACTTAGAAAACCTATCTTACCAGCATCATTATACATAGTCGGTATACATGACATTTTGCAGGAATGGTATACGGTATAGATGTTATCATATTATGAATTTTTGTGGTAGAGTTGCGGCCAATAGGATGTTTATTTATGATAGAAATGTTATGGCTCAATTTTTCTGTGGGTATATTTAAGGTTAATATTTTTTAATTTTTGATCAAAGTTGTTGACCTGGAAAACCTATCTTACCATAAAAAGAAAAGTTTTTTGGTAGAGTTGTGATGTGATTCAGTTGTGCTATTGAATTGAATTTATTTTTCAAAACACGTTCTTACATTCAATGGAGTCGTTACGGAGTACTGTTTTATCGAGGTAGAAATGTTACGAAACTTGTTTTCTTGGGTTGAAATTAATTTTGGTAAAGATGTTTCTGATAGAGATGTAAGTGTGCCCAATATAGCTTTTTCTCAAATTAAAACTGAGATAAAAAATATAATAAGACTAAAAAAATGTTACCGAATCTAAATTTATATTTATGAAGTAATAAACTATCAGAGAGCGCTCTACTCGTACCTTAAACAGTGATCGAACAATGGAAGGTTTTATCCTGCAGATAGTTTCAATGATTATAGTTGATAAACAGAAACCTGAAAATCATTTTGCACGAAATTCATGACTGAAAAATTGTATTTCTTGAAAAACATCCTCACACGTAAAATGAAAAGCATAAATGAAGGTTTGAACGAAAGTATTCACTTTTCTTTCATGCAGATCTATGAGGTGGGAAAGAAAAAATGACCGTTATCGATTTAGTGATAAGAAATTTTTGAAGTGATCGTTGAACAAAAGTGTGAAAAAAATTTCCCCCAGAAAGACTACTGATGGGGTTTTACATGATATACCATACGTTACTAGCTTGCGCCCTGATCATCATGTGGTAAAGAAGAGTTCAGCATCTCTCGATAATTCTCCAAACCCAGAGCAGTATGTCGAAGATGATCCCTTTCTCGAAGATGACGCGACGGTACAATTACCGGTGGAAATGGTCTTCGATAAACAGTCATCAGATGTCGTAGTGAAGCGGCTACAACCAAGGAGTAGAAGAGCCAACGTGCCCTGCACATCCAACCACCTAATGTTTAATTAACATCGTATAATTGCGCGGCCAATTAGCGCTATCCGTTAAATATTAATCTGCAATTTGAATTCATTTCAATGCATTTAAGATTTATTGAATACATAATTAACCAGTCTTTCGCGTTGAATGTTGATACACTTGTTCTATACATAGATTATAAATATATGTAACGAGAGGTACGTGGTAGCGGGGAATATATATAGAGCAGATAGTGATCCTGTGAAACGAGAACGATAAGGCCCTTCGATGAATTCATCTATCAGGTGGCAACCAGTTTCTTCTTTCACAATATATATCAAAATAAGATGTTACCATAAAAGAACCCGATCGATATGATCCCCATCTCAATAACCAGTTCAATTGATCGATCCATCAGCCCCGGAGTAGCAAAACCTTAAACATTTCAAAATGTGGTAAACATTTCAAAATGTAATAATTCGCAATGCATATCTTCGGGTATCAAATCCTACAAGACCATCAATTGGTGGAATGAACCATACTCTTATATCGATCTGACCAAGTCCTCCTTTTAGTTAAGTTTATTTTTCTTATACTTTTTTATAATATCCCAACTGAACCCAACTAAAACAATAAAGAAACCGTAGAAAATGATCCCTTTTCGGTGTTTCATAATTGTTCGCCTCCCTAATCTACCTTTTGCTTCATCAGTCTTTGTAATCTCTCGCCTATGATTCCGTCCTGTCCATTTCTTTCTTTTTGTTTTCATTGTTCGCTTGAGAGATTTTCTTTTTCATCCTCAAATCCAATTAAAAAGGTTGTACTATCGCGGGAAACAAAACGAGATAGATGGAAAAAGAGGACGATAATACTCATTGAGACAACCGGTAGTAGCAAACGTTATTGGTGGAAGCGTATGTACATATATAAATATATCAGTGTGTAGATATATACCTTTAATATTCTCTACATATGTTTACATAGGAGGAATAAACCACCGAGAGTACTCTGGTACCGTGCGAGCGAATTTTAATTGATGTTTCAGGTGTGGCATATCAATGGAAAGAGAAGCATCGCTAGGGGTTGGGTTTCACAACTAGACACACGTTTGTAAAATCGAACAACGTTTGTTGGTCGGTTGATCAAACTTCACAGGGGTTTATTTCCTTTTTTCGCTTTGTGTAAACACCAATCAAAAGGTCAATTCTCTACGGGCGTCAAAACTGCAATTCAGACAGTCGTGACAACGCCCTTTTCAGCGCCGGAACCATTCGGAAACGCGTTACACAAATACTTCTCCCAGGAGAGCTCAAATGCAACCTTTGAGTAGCCATCCTCTAGCTGAATGTTTTTCAACCTTTTTCACACAATACGCTTCAACGGAATTGATCGAAACTCGATTAATCGTGACCAACGAGCAGTTCAGCATTTTCAACCGGTGCACTTTGTTTATCCTTTCAACCCCCTATTTGAAACTCCACACTATTTTCTCTGTACTATCTCAAATGTGTTCACTGAGGGAAAATTTTTGTTTATCGAACAAAATCCATTTACGCGGACGAAAATATAATATAATGAACTATTGTTTTATGGGAAATGATGGTGTTGTTTCAACAAAAGACAGCATGCGTTTTCGAAAAAGGGAAAAAGAACATACAAAATAAAATTAAAATTACGTATTTGAGGTAATTATTTTTCGTGCTTGACTTCCTTTTACGATTTTTCATCGACATGGGATATAACGCATTCGTAACAGTGAAAATCTAACTATTTTTGTGTAAAGCGGTGCCAAGTTGTATCCGAGGTTTAATAATTTCATGGCCAAAAAATATATATCACCATTTGTATCAATCAATATGTGTTAAATTTTCTCGAATAACAATCCACCATTGTTTTTTCCAATAAATACGACAACCGTATCTTTTCGACACGTAGTACCGTTTATTTTAACCCACGACGGTCAAAAAAAAATCTCCGAAGTCATCCCGTAAGCAGTGTTTCATCAAAAGATATTTCGAATCAAATTTATTCGCAACCCTGAGCCGAATATTTACGTTTGAAATATTCATTAGTTAGAAATCATTGAGCCAACGTTAGTTAGTATCTCTAAGCCAAAACCGAATAAATATTTTTGCGACAAAGGGGTATTTTCGAGTTCAAGATATATGTTATAATGCATATGATGTTTTATAAAGACTTCTAAAGCTGCCATGCTTTGTTATGAGCAAGGACAAAATTGCAGATTACTGAACTCAAAATTCGTACTAATGGCTGCATTTCAGAAACATGAAATGTAAGTTTGCTGATTGTTAAATTTTGATTTTTAATGAGAATTACACTTTTTAAAGTACTTGTCAATCGATGATCGAATAATTTTAAAAGTGCGTTTAGCTTTTCGAGGCTAAGTAACTTATCAATGTTATTAAACTGGTTTAAAATTTTCGGTATATTTTATTGACGTACACCTCCATCTACATAGTGCATTATATCAGCCTTTATATTCTTGGTTATATGATAATTCAATACATCATGAAACGCGCAGTCATCTTTGATCGCCTTTTCAAAATTATTTAAATCTTTTGTATAATTCGATTGAATATACGATTAAGGCGAGGATCTTCGAACATAGTGCGTGAAATATTTTCATCAACCCTATAAATTGACACGAATATGCGGAATTGAAGCTTTTAGACAAACCGAATATAACATTTTCTAGGTAATCTCCTAAAATTAAAGTTAGTGCAAAGAAAACCTCCGCACATGTGCCGTTGATATTCAACTTTACCTCACTTTCAAGATAAATTAATTCCTCTATAAGAGGTCCGAAAATTCATTCATTCCCAAAATTATATTGATCGATAGTATTGTAAATTTAAGCTACAAATATGTTTTCGGTCATGAACGCATATTCTCATCGAATGGCTCCAACACGGATCATAATGGCTCCAATTTTATTGACACCTGTGTGGCTACTAAGAGGATTGTTAACTTTTAAATCATCGAAAAATAGAAACAGCACCAGAACCAGATAAATAACGTTCGAGTCTTTTTGCTTGTTCATAAAAGAAAAAAATTATGTCAATAACCCGAGAAAGTTTGAACAATTTTTTAAGAACGATTCTCAATAGTATTATTTGAGTCGTTGAATTTTTTATCGTCATTGATCATTGTGGATGTTTTCCTCGATGTGCCTGTATTAGCCATGATTCTGACAGTAAAAACAATAGGAAAAATGAATACTTCACTTTTCTTTAAAGTAGTGATCTTTTTTATAACTCGTGTTCAAACTAGCGAATAAATTTGTCAATACATTGATGTAAAAATAAATATTTGTTCCTTTTTTCTTGGCACAAACATTTTTACTCTACAAAATTTCAATCGGTGGGAGAAGCTCTATAACGTTTTCAATTATATTTTGTATCAAGCTTTTATTTTTACAAGAATTGCCATATAAATTGGCGACAAATTTAGAAGCAGTTTATTTTACGGTTGATTCAAGGTCAGCGACACCGAAACCAGTTATTTGAGCATGATCGATTGTGTTTATTTCCGGCAATGGTTCTTTGCCGATCTGACAATGCGAATCATTCGTAATCCAAACCATGGGCACCACGATGGAACTTTTACAATGTTTTTCAAGTAAGTGTTTTTAGAAAAGAGATAAGTCACTAAATGTTCTCCGATATTTAGGTTGTTTACAGCTAAAAACTATGTATGTTGTCGGACCATGTTTTAATTTAAAATGTGCCAAACAAATTTTTATGGTGTTCGAGGCAAACTCGTACAAAAGACGAAAATAAGCCACGTTTATTTATTGTTTTCGAAGAAATATGAGAAATCAAGCTCAAAAATACCGAACAAAATATTTTTGCATAAATTTATAAATATGAATTGTTTAAAATGTAAATACTCTTATTTTAATCCCTTCGTAAATTGAAAATAAATCTATTCGCAATGAAACACGAAAGAATCACTTTGATGATTAGTTTATAGAATATTCAAGTCATTTACAACGTAATATCACAAATAGTTAATACAAATAAACTTTCTACTTTTTTACGACAAGATCGTTTATACCTCCATTTTGTTCAAAATTTCCGCTAATAAATGAGACAATAATTCATCCTATTTTGTTTCAAATTTTTAAACGGCTAAGTGTAGCAAGAGGTATAAATGCCCACTTTCAAGGGGATTCCGCGCGTCAAATATGTGAAATCTTTTGAAGAAAATGTCCAGTGCTTTTAGAGGCGAGTCGAACTTGTAAATTATTTCATCGACCGCAACGTAGAAGGCTGAAATTTCTTGTCGTATTGGTCCTACAACTAAGACGTAGGGTTGAACGGGAAGTCGGCGTTGCAACATCTTATTATGATTTTCATCTTGAATTTTATCGATGTCATAAGAAATCAGTATAAAAATTTTTCACATTTATATCCATTATGACGTGCTCATAAATACAAAGTAAAGGATATGAAGAAAAAATTTATTGAACGGTGCTATAAATAAGAAATCATTAACGTGTTATCATATTTGAATAAATGATCGTTACATTAACGATAATACTCTTTTGGCATTCGCTTATTGATGGTTTCCAATTCATTTTTATTTTTCGACGATGGCTTTTGGTAGGAATGATAAGAGAAGCAACTCCGGGATTATCTTACAATCCGAAAAATATGTTTCGAAACGATCATAATATTTTTGCTATGATACGGGGGGCTTATTTATTTCACTCACCTCGGGATTAAGCATCATCGTCCAAAACCTGCAATACTGATAAGACCTGAACGTTCTTCAATAGACGGAGACGTCGAACTTTCTCAAAAAACTGGCCTCGACGCTCATATTTTTCAAAAATAGTGTGAAATGAATAGTTATAAGCAGAATAATATTTAGTACCTTTGCCTCTTACCAGAGTGAGGAGTTGCAACATTAAAATAGACTCAAAATTTCGACTCGAGGTTAGAGAACTCGGAAATCAGAAATCAATCTCGAAGAGACTTAGAGAGCAGCAATTAAATCTCTCATTGCGTAGCCTCAAATTAAACTCAAAGTGAACCGCCTTGCAAGATCTGAATTTAGGGAATTCGAATGAGAAAATAACGGGAGTCAGTAAAAGTAACGAGCAAAAACTTACCAATCTATAGTCGAGCGCTAAATCCAGTAATATTACTTGTATCTTCGTCAACTCCTTGTTTCGATGTATAACAGCAGCTCCTTCAAGATATGTAGCTGCCAGGAGATTTCAAAAAAGATTATTAAGATATTCTCAATCAAACAATATTATCAAGAAACGGGAGTAATTTAGGGAAATAAATATTAATCGCGAGTATTAAAAAGAAAAAGATTATTATTGGGAGGAACTAAAGGGAAAAGAGAATTGGTAAATGATTTAGAGATAATAATTGGTTAAAATCTAAACGCTGAAAGTGAGGAGAGGTAAGACAAGACGAGAATCATGTCTTCAATCTCGGGTGAAGGAAATAGATAACAATTTGCATCATAAACAAAAAGGTACAAGATACTACTTTACCATAACCGAAAGAGCGCACTAAAACTCTTTGATGAACAATTATAAAAAGAAATGTAATGAATGTAAACGGAAAATTGGCACTGTTAATCAAAATAGCCAAAAAATATACTTCACGAACTACCAATACAAATCCGACTTATCCAAATGATACAATACTGCGTAATTTATTAACAAAACACACTTGTTCATAAAGCAATACACACACAATCACGCGACGGGCACAAACATCTTACATCGATAGGTATCTACGAGAATGTTTTTTTTCAGTGATTCATAATTATTAATTTTGCAATAAAAATAGGTTCATGTCACAGGCGGCAAATCGGTGTTTTCACTTCTAAATATTATAAACATAAATAAATCAAAAAAAATCTTCCACTTGCTACTTGATCAATTATGTGAGGAAGTGGTATATCAGATTTTAAAAGAATCGGACTAGTAAATTTAGATTTATACTGTTCACTAGGGTGCTTCAAAGAAATACTTTTTTTTCCTCGCTCTTACCCTTTCAGATTTTAGTATTCGATAAAAAAAAAATAGTGTCAAAAAATCAGCCTTCTAACTAATTTCTTAGAGGTCGCTAATCTCACTTAAATTTCCCATTTAAGGAGTTTCGGTACAGGCGATACAATGTTGCCATGCTAAACCATGCTAAAAACATAAAAAATTTCAAAAAGTTTAGAATTTTATAAAATTTGGTGAACATATTCTTTAGTGCCAAATTTGACAATACAAATTTTTTAAGATTGTTCTTCTACACAGTTATCGAGTAATTGATCACTAAAGTTTACGTGTATAAGCATAGCGTTTCCATATATATAGGTATACATTCCGGGCATAAGAAATCTGCTTTAATGCGTAATTACTCGATAACTAAGTAGAAGAAAATTTTGAAAAAATTTGTGTTTTCGCACTTGATGTTGAAGAACATTATCACCAAATTTGATCAATTTCTTAATATTTTGACTTTTGTACCGAAACTCCTTAATTAACATGAAGAAATTTTTGCTTTTCGGCAAAAGTGAAAACACTCGTAAACGACTCAATATTTTCTCGATTTACGCATAGTACTTTGAAGCTGATTCTTTACTCTTTCCAAAATCTTACGACAGAACATAATTATCAATTATATAACAGGCATGATAGCCACCTGAAAATTGAAATTTTGACTTCCTCATAGAGGAAGCTTTGTGATGATGAAATCACATTTTTCCAACAAGTTCAAAATCCCATAATTTATGGTTTTTATGGAAAATATCAGTTATTATTTATGGAAAATGTTGTTATTATTTTAAGGAAAATCTGTCATTGCTTTCAAAACAATGTGCGTGCGGTCGCTGTGGGATGGATGTGCACGACGGAAAAGGAAATCGGCGATGTAGTCACTCATATGATAGTCTCGTCATCCAAATTTCGGGATCGTACCACAAGCATCACGCGTTCGATATTTTGAGTGTATGCTCCTGAATCAGGATCGACGAATATTAGAAATAGAAATATTCGAAAACCTTCGATTTCGTCTTGCTTTATTCTGCCTCATTTATTTTGATGAAGTGCAAACAATACACACACACATATTTTGTGTTTTGTTTTGTCTCGTTTGTTTTGATTCGAACATCATGACGTTGATCATCATGTGCTCATGAATCCTGTAGCTACACTCTTACACACACGCACGCACACACGCCCGCGAATTGATTAGGTATATTTTGTCGAACAAAATTTGTAAACTTTGTCAAATTCGTAAAACAACTGAAAAAATAGTTTTATTTTTTTTTAAAGGTCATGCGCCAACATAACATGACTACTAATGATGTTTCCAGGTCACACAGAAGTCATAAAAAAATTTACAAGCCGATTACAGCTGGTGCCGCGATTTCGAATATTTACCAAATATCAGCCTCCTCTGATGAAATTTCATTCTTGGTGACGAATCGAAGCTCTTCATGCCAAAAAAAAATTCTCGCATCGATTTTCGGAAAAGTATTAACCAAACTGCATGATTACTAAAAATTTAAAATAGCGATATTTTGGTTTATGATCTCTTACAATGTCTTTACAAATATTTACTTACGCATGTCTTTAAATGAACCATGTAAAATGATTCAATTGAGTAGAAAAAAAAACCAAAAAAAATGGATAACTCGTTACCAGTAAAAAAAATTTCAATTTTCAGGTGACTATCATGCCTGTTATATAATTGATAATTATGTTCTGTCGTAAGATTTTGGAAAGCGTCAAGAATCAGCTTCAAGGTACTATGCGTAAATCGCAAAACGATTGAATCGTTTACGAGTGTTTTCACTTTGGCCGAAAAGCAAAATTTCTCCATCTTAATTAAATGGGAAATTTTAGTGAGATTAGCGACCTCTAAGAAATTAGTTAGAGGGCTGATTTTTAGACACGATTTTTTTTCATCGAATACTAAAATCTAAAAGGGTAAGAGCGAAGAAAAAAAATTCTTTTTTTTGAAGCACCTTACTGTTCACCAGTGGACAACTATTTTCCAAAGTGACTGAAGATTTGCTACCATCGAGTTAATTATTGATACTTGAGTTTTAAAAAATTATGAACTATTATTCTTATATTATATTATGATGTCACAATCAATAAGATAAATTAATATGACCTTTGGCATCTAAAAAAATTCTCAGAATTGGGCCTTTTTCACCGAATTAACGTTACCTCTCACCCTTAAGATAATATGTTGTAAATTACGAAAAACTGTAATTTATTTGGATATGAATAAACAATTATAGTTGAACTTCAACAAAAGACTGTTATTAATATAACATCCATCCGTATACAAAACTTTTAAATTTAACTGAAATAACTACAAACGTTTCAATACATATACCTATAGAGAAAAATAGATATAAAAAAAGGCGCTACGGCGTCCCTAGATATACAGATCTACTTCTCTCTTTTTCTGATGCCATGAGGCTTAATCCTTAGGGCCATCTATCATCGAAGCAGAGTATACTAGTTAGACGATTCTATCTCCCCGCCCATTTTTTACGCGTTCGGCGCATACAAATATACACATGCATACATGTGCGAGACCCAGAATGAGTGAATCCGCTTTTGTTACCTTGTTTAATAACTTGTGATGAATGTACGATTTCACTAACTCGTTCTGTCTTTATTCATAGTGAGCGGTAACATTCCGCAACACTTCAGAGGGTTGCTTTTTTCTTGTTTTTACTTCTACTTCTTACTATTCTTGGGTCACTGTCTCACATTCCAATACGACAACAAGACGCGTACATATACTACATTCATGCACATGCATTTATTGATACATGATTTCTTGTATGCCTATCGGGCATTCCACGCCAAACCATCGAACCCGTGACGTACTTGATTTTTTATTTTTCTGAAATTTGTTACATAATTGGAGAAAAAATGCAAAGCTTGCTTGTGTTCTAAGAAATGACTGAAAATAAGACAAGGTTTTTGAGCAACACGCAAATGTGGCAACACCGCAGAATTGCAGGTTATGGCTTCATTCGAATATAAGTTACAGCAGCACTTTCGAAACCGTCTGAACATGCGCAAATTGAATCAACGATAGAAACATAGTATTGCAAAAGAAATATTATACATTTGTAACGAACATTAAGAAATAGAAAATATGAAAAGAAGACACCGTCAATTTAATCATTTTTGAAGTCTTCTTTGAGGTTAGGGATGTTTCTTTTCCTGTACACACTTCGGATTTCTTTACCCACTGATGAAAAACGAAACACGCAGAAGTTGGGTTTCTTATACGCGACTATACGTAGATTCAATGCTTGTACGTGAGCACGTACACTAACCCAGGGGCTACGGTGTTGCCGAAATATATACTACGTTACCCATATTGAAGACTAAAACTCTCTGACTCACTATGTAACGAGGGTACTTCGTTAAAATATACGATCAAATTGCTTTCTTCAGAGTTAGATAGGGAAGTTTGGTGTTCTCTCTGCCACTTTTTGTAAGTTTCATAAACAAGGTTGTACCGGTCGACAGACTTCTTGGGCAACGTTTCTGTATTTATTATCAGCCGCGCTTCTGCATCGAAATCTCGTATAATCTCTTCTTCATCTGAAGATTCATCAGATGATAACGTATTGTTCATTTTTTCTCAATTAAAAAATTGGCTTTAATCAAATTTCAATATTAAATTGACTGATAAATTTTCACGGTTAGGAGTAAAACCAGTAATGACAGCAATTGTCAATTTTTTTTTTTGTAAATAACACGAATATATAATATAGTTACGAGTCAAAATAACATGAGGAATTTTTTCTTCCCGCTGTTATAGAGGGCGCGCGTGTACATCTTACAGGGAGTACAAGTTGAACTTTCGTCTCTGTTATTAGGGACGAAAGTGCGTACTTTCGACCGAGGTATGAAGAAAAATCTATTGCTTCGAGAACTTTAATTTCTTAGAGACAGACGGGCGTAAGTTCAGCATGCTTACATTTGAACTTACATTCTTTGCGGGACTAGTATACATTTCTCGGCTCTCTTGTCATGCACTACGCTGAACGCGGCTACCCCCTTTCCTTGTGCATCGCCGAGCAAGAGACAGAGAATGTGCGCACAGCGGGGGCAATACCAGCTCCTGGTTGACGCATAACATATGTATTTATTTATTAATAAAATATTATTATAATAAATATTTTATTATAATTAATATATAATGTAATATAATAATTATATAATAAAATAAAAAAATATACTAATAAAAATAAAAAAATATAAAATCCTGGTCGACGCCGCCGGATTTTTCGAGGATGTTTAGGGCGATAGCTCATGGGTTTTGGAGGAATAGGTTTAGGTACATTTTATCGTGATTTTCGATGTCTAGGTCGACGACCCCATAGTTTTTTATGTCCAGATATATTTCTCCATGGATTTCGTCGTCTAGGTATGTTTTTTCATGGTTTTCGAGATCTGGGTCGACGGCTCCTTAGTTTTCGATGTCTAGGTATATTCCTCCATGGTTTTCGTGGTCCAGGTATGTTTTTTCATGCTTTTCGAGGTCTAGATCAACGGCTCCGCAGTTTTCAAAGTCCAGGTCTGTTTTCCCATTGTTTTCGTGGACTAGATCAACGACTTCATAGTTTTCACTATCCCGGTCGATAGCTCCATAGTTTTCGATGTTGAGGTGAATTTGTCCATGGTTTCCGATACGAAGATCAACGGCTCCATAGTTTCCGATGGTTTGGTGAGTTTTTCTAAGGTTTTCGATGTCTACGTTGGAGACTATAGGGTTTTCGACCTCTAGGTGGATGCCTTCATATTTTTCAATATATATTCGACAATTTTATATTTCCCGATATTTAGGTAGACGGTGCAATGGTTTGCGATATATTTCCTCATAGTTATTGATATCTAGATCGGCGATTTAATAGTCTACATTGACAAGGCAGGTTCTGACGTTACAGACGACCATGAAAAAATATCACTGGACACCAATAACCATAAAGCTGTCGTCTTAGACATTGAATATGATGGAAACGTCTCCTTGGCCATTGCAAACCATTGACAGTATTCATGTCAACATGTAATCCATTGAAAGAGAAGAAGAAGATAGTTTCAAAAATCAATTTTCCAATTAAACAAATGGAGCTTTTCAAAAAAAAAGAATAGAAAATTAAAATATCATCCCATTGCATAGGAATTTCCCACTCTTTCATTGGAAAAATTGATTTGCTGAATGGATAATCAAAATCGTCGCCATTATTGCTTGTAAAAGGTTTCAACTCACATAAACATAACCGCACAATTTAAGTTAGTCTACATAGAAAAATTGGCTGAACTTGAAACAAATCGTTTTAAAAATTTTCTTTGAAGACGAGGAATGTATTTTTTTTCCTAAATAAATATTGTTACGCCTCTTAAAAATAAGTGAAATCAGAAAAAAAATAATTGAAAAAATAAAAAAGGAACGCCAAGTATTAAGCTCGATCCCCTACGACAGACTCAACCAAAAGTTATGTACCGTCTGCATATTAAAAGGGTTGATAATTCGTTTGGATCGTAATCAATAACTGTATAAAGACCCTATATACGTACTCGGTGCCAGCAGATATAGTACAAATATCATTGGCTTTCATAAAATTTATTCTAAAAGTATTTTTGATCTGACATCGCGAGTAAATTTTTTGACAGAACTATCCGGGCTACGCTTCAACACACAGAAAAGGTTGCCTATACAGACAACATTCGTTTGTTCGCTTGCAAAATAAATCGTATGCAGCCTAAACCTTCGTACTTCTCGAGACTATATCTGTCAAACTAGATGGTCAATAACCTTGATTTTTTTTCACAATATCTGCGATATCCTGCTCTAGCTCCTCCTCGTTTTTTATAAACTTCTTAATTTCAGTACTAGCGGTAGAATTAATAATGTGCTGTTTGCCTATGCATGGTCCATATGTTACGTGTTAATTGAGTCAACTTCAATTACATATATCTCGGGTTCAGGATGGTGAAACTTGTTAAAATTTTATAGAGGTATTGTTCATATGTTAAACAATACGTATGCCAAATTTAAATAATTTCCTAATTTAACTCTCTCGTGGAGGAACCACCTTAAAATGGAGGAACCACCTTAAAAGGTCGCGACCGTAGTTCCCAATGATTTTCTATATTTACATTATCAATAAAAAACTTGAAAATATAAAAAAAAATGAGATCGTTTTCTGAAGTTGCCAAATACAGTGAACGGTTCCTATACAGTTGTCACGTCTTTCAAAAAGAAGTGAAATCAGTAAATATTAAAACTTCAAAAAGTAAAAAAGGCATGCCAAGTATTAAAAGGTCGTGACCGTAGTTTTAAACGATTTTCTATATTTGCATTGTCAATAAAAAAATTTGAAAAAATTTTAAACTATGAAAAAATATGAGATCTATTGTAACATATACAGTGAATGAATTACGTTTCCTGTAGGAATTCAGAATTTTGGAAATAAAAAAACATGAGATCATATTCTTACGTAGCCAAGTACAGTGAATGAATTAAGGTTCCTGTGGAATTCATTTGTGTACACTTTTAGCCCTAATCACTCACTTCTTCAGGAAAATTTTCCAGCAAGCGTCACAGAGCAACAAAGGTTGCTAAAATGATTCTGCAATTATTAAGAGATTATCATCTGCTTTTATGCTAGCTCAGGTTATAAACTTAAAACATATTACACAATATGATACAAGAACCTTTTATAAAGAAAAGCACAAATGCGCGTACAAGTGCATGCATTGTATCTATACGATGTACTACACAAATTCATTGTCAACATTACACACAAACTTGGCGTGCATGGTTGTCAATCGGAAGCTCGGCGAAGGAATGCCTCATCCGAACATATATTTGGAGAAAACTTGAATATCCACTAATGTAAGTGTTTTTTAATTTGCCATCCCTTTTCCATGCAACTGTTTTATTGAATAGTTCTACGTGAGATCCCGCGCTGTGTACATAAAGAAAAATATCTATTCTCGACTAGTTCAACTGATAAATTCATTACTCCAAATGATTCCTAATCAACGCGTTTTCTTTTCTCAAATCAATTTTTACACAGCTTACTCCTTTGTTCATCCATTTCAGTACTCGTATAATTCATCCAATCATCTGCCCATTTGGTAAAAATATGAGTGTACGGAAAAACGAATGAAAGTGACGCGTGGATAAATTAGAATGCATATGTGCATTGCGCATGAAAGAATGGTCGTATCTATCCGTACAAGATTAAGGCATATAAAGGGATTAATTAATTTCATTTCTTTATCCGTTCGTTTGGTTGTTCAATTTTATCCATAAATTTCACCCATCTATACTGTTTACCAAATCATTATATAACAGGGCCTCTCTTATTTTATTGGGGGATCTGTTTTTTTCACAATCGTTCATAGAATACTAATTAATTATTGTTTTCATAGTAAATTTGAACAATTGTATCTTCCCGAGCTTCCGTTTGAAAACCACGCACGCCAAGTTTGTGTGTAATGTTGACAATGAATTTGTGCAGTATATCGTATAGATACAATGCATGCACTTGTACGCGCATTTGTGCTTTTCTTTATAAAAGGTTCTTGTATCATATTGTGTAATATGTTTTAAGTTTATAATCTGAGCTAGCATAAAAGCAGATGATAATCTCTTAATAATTGCAGAATCATTTTAGCAACCTTTGTTGCTCTGTGATGCTTGCTGGAAAATTTTTCTGAAAAAGTGAGTGATTAGGGCTGAAAGTATACACGAATGAATTCCATAGGAACCTTAATTCATTCACTGTACTTGGGTATGTAAGAATATGATTTCATTTTTTTTTATTTCCAAAATTCTGAATTCCTACAGGAAACGTAATTCATTCATTGTATATGTTACAATAGATCTCATATTTTTTCATAGTTCAAAATTTTTTCAAATTTTTTTATTGACAATGCAAATATAGAAAATCATTTAAAACTACGGGTCACGACCTTTTAATACTTGGCGTACCTTTTTTACTTTTTGAAGTTTTAATATTTTATTACTATTCTCAGAGGTGCAAAGTGGAAATTCTCAACATAAAATCTTCAAAGTTTGTAGGTTGCCGCTGATGCCCAACCATCTACATTTTGATTCTAACAAAAAAAATGATCAATAAACTTTTCAAATTTATTATTTTAATACAAAACAAAACAAAAAAAAACACAGCACACTCGAAACCCAACAGAATACAACATTGTTTAAAGAATCTGTACATTGGTTGTGAAAAAAACGATTTCGAACCAATTGAGAAATAAACAGCTGAGGAAATGGAAATACGCGACACGTATATTGTCTACTGAATTAATAGAACTTGGTAGGGATACACTATCAACTGATGAAAAGGTGAGTAAAGAGACTGGAGAGCATAATCAAACTGAATAAAGCAAAATAAAGCAAAATAAAAAATAAAGCACTCATGAAAACTATGATGGCACAAATCATTGTACACTTGTACTTTTTTGATTGACGATTCCGCACCGCGTAACAACCAAGACGGAAAATCCACACACCAAATACTAGAATAGAGTGCACCACATGATGGCACCTTCTATTTACTCACCATCGAACGGCCATCCTAACTAATAATGTTGCATTGCGCAACAGATCGTTAGTTCATCAATTACATAGTGATAAAAATATATTAAATATTATAAATATTGTAGTGATAAAATATATATATTTTATATATTATTAATATACACTATATATTATAAATATTATAGTGATAAAAATATATATTTCGATGCTAACAGAAAAGAGTACCAGAGACTTTTCAAATCGATTATGCCAAAACTACAAAAAGAAAGCAAAACTTCAAAGCACACAAAATAGTGAATGGAATTTAAAATTATTTGATGCATCAATTCATTCGATTTCGAATACAGCAATTTCAGACCTATTCAAAAATAAGCGGCTGCGGAGACGTCAGGAAGACTTTCTCAGCTTATATATTACACTTGAACTCAAAAAGTGGGATGATTGGCAATATTGGTACACTGAAAACACATGTCTCTTTACAGAACTATTAATGTTTGTTGGTATTCACCGCAGACCAGTGATACAAACTTTGATATTTTCGTAAAACCCAAACAAACCCAAACACTTTCTGAAACAAGTTTTTAAAAGTTATTACCACATTGAAAGGGAAAAACATTGAAGACACAGCACATGTTGGGTCTAACGAAATGGAGTAATTTTCTATTTTTCTATTTTATGGTTGTGCGCAGACAAAATATTTGATCGCATCTAAAAGCGAGCAGGTGTAGACATTCAGTAATGAATTTATCAATAAACAGTACCACTATCAAAAACCTGGAATAGGAATGCTCAACATATATGTTACCGCACGATTTTGTCAAACTTTGAGAGTATCCATTACATGTCTTAGATTAAACATTTTTATAACCGCAGAAAAACAGCACCC
Source organism: Venturia canescens (assembly GCF_019457755.1). Taxonomy (NCBI): domain Eukaryota; kingdom Metazoa; phylum Arthropoda; class Insecta; order Hymenoptera; family Ichneumonidae; genus Venturia; species Venturia canescens. Next base: position 10,142,926 of record NC_057428.1, read on the forward strand.
CAAGATTTTTTGAAATAAATTTTTAAATCCATCGTGCAAGAACCCAGGAAGAAAGGAAACTAGTGAGCGAATACTAGGCCTAAAGATATTCTTGAAATCCGATGCATAAATGAGCAACTGAAGACGTTTTTTTATAATTTTTTCAAATCATGTTAACGCATTCAATGTGAGGAAATAGAAATATGCCCTCTGGGAAGTCATCTGTAAAATCATGGAAATCAATGGTCGTAAGACTTTAAATCCAAGAAACAAAACGTTGTTAAATAAATGCAGAAGTTGCCGAGTACATCGCACTACGAACAAAAGAATTACAAAAGAAGAAAAATAGGACACAACAAATTACAACCACAAAGAATACAAAGACAAAACATTACAAAAACAAATTGCGACTAAAATAAATTAAGATCATAAAAATTTTAAATAAATTACCCACGGAAAAAAATTATATACCAAAAAATTGAAACAAAAAAAATTTGGCCGTTGTACTTGGCGTTTTTTTTCTAGCTAATATTATCTAATTTACCTGTATCTTATACTCACAAATTCGAAAGTCGAGTAAAACGCCAAGTACAACGGCCAAATTTTTTTTGTTTCAATTTTTTGGTATATAATTTTTTTCCGTGGGTAATTTATTTAAAATTTTTATGATCTTAATTTATTTTAGTCGCAATTTGTTTTTGTAATGTTTTGTCTTTGTATTCTTTGTGGTTGTAATTTGTTGTGTCCTATTTTTCTTCTTTTGTAATTCTTTTGTTCGTAGTGCGATGTACTCGGCAACTTCTGCATTTATTTAACAACGTTTTGTTTCTTGGATTTAAAGTCTTACGACCATTGATTTCCATGATTTTACAGATGACTTCCCAGAGGGCATAAATGTACTTGTCTCTAGTTTTTTTACAGCATTCGTGCTGTGTTGCAGGTTTATTTGACGACTTTTTGTGTACTCGAAATCTGAAATTTTATGGGATACATTGAAAAATTGAAATAATGATCATAAAATTGAAACATCTGATCACCCAATAAAGCAGTTTATATATTCACCTACACCCATCTCTCTCTATATATTTATTTTGACATGCTGAAGCCGAATTCCAAAATACCGTGAAAATAGGTGAAAATTGCGAAAAATGGTCGTTGAGCAAAATTTTATTGACCTAAATCTAGAATGTTTCTCGTGTTTTTCGAAAGTTCTGATAAACAAGGTTTCAGACAATATTTCGGATTTTTCGATTCTCACAAGTGACCCATGAATCTCATTGTCAGTATCCACTTATATATTTGAAGCCCCTGGCTCAAGGAATGTCTTGGTATGAATCAGTTGAGATTTCACACAATCTGGACAAGCGATGAGAATTTTTATTATGAGGTCCAAAAGCTTGGAATATTTCCATGAGGCACCCGAGACTTTGTAAAACCATGTTGACCAATTGATTTTGTTCTTCCGAACAGATGTACCAATATTGCGATCGTAGAAAATCACTCCGTATCGGTTTGAAGTTAAAAGTATTATTAGGAAATTGTGCACCCTTTCCACTGCAAAATCTATCGACGTCAAAAAATCGAATTGAAACTTGAATATTACTTCAGAAATCAATTGACTGTAGAATTTTAATTAAAATTGAACATGACGCTAAACGAGTTTATCAGTTGTGCAGTTTATATTCTGTTTTAGGATGTTTTATCAAAAGGTAATGATTAAAAATGATGAATACAACGTTTTTATCACTCCTTCTTTCGGATTAACAAAATGTTTGCCGGTTCGTTTGCCTGTTTTGCTTTTGAACCAGGCAAATTTCCGGGTCCCTTCCTATTATTGTACCGCGAAACAAGACTCTGCAAGACCGGAAACGAAAAAAAAAACACGCATTAGTTTTGCTATGGCTGAATTTTCAAAAACCCAAGATTTCGCGGTGTCGAGGACGAAATGAACGGTGGTGTGAAAATAATATGTCAACTCGAGGAAAATACAAGAAATAATTCCCTGTCCGTCGAGTAAAGCTCGAATGACCGAGGAATGACCTTCCACAAGAAAAGCGAGTATAAAGTGTACGTAACAAGTTCTAATACTTTGGGAATCCATGAGCTTGGTTCGTTACGACAAAGTCTCCAAAACTTCTGTGTGAAATGAAAAATACCACCAAGCGGAACCATCTGACATTGCTCTGACTCGATAGCATACCATGAATAAATGACGAATGAGAAATAGTGAAGCTGCGACAAGCCTCTTCCACATTTATCAGCACTGGGGATCAAGGGACGCGGTAGCGGCTCGTATTGTTACAAGATTCTGCAATCGAAAACATGCAATTACTGTTTTACTTTGGAAAAACGTTTATCAGAAAATCTTTTAATCATAAATGACATTTCAAATGATTTGATTCCATCCAATAGTCGTAAGACTTTTAAAAGTTCTCTTTAAATTCAAGTCAATAATGAACATTTTTCTGCTTACTTGACAACCATAAACTACACGGCAGAACACACAGCACAGGCATTATTAACATTTTTTTATAGAAGTATCCAAAAGTCTGAGAATTTCAAAACCATTGTCACCAGCTTGTACGTATGCAATTACAATCGCAAGATCTCTATCATCATTTTCTTTTCAGACCACCAGAAATTTTCTCAATGCGTCGAGCCCTTGACTAGAATTAAACTTTCTTAGTGTTTTTCCATACAATGGGTTTGCTTCTTCGGTAGATATTTTTGTAGTCCTTGATCTTATTCGTCACTCCTATCTTGGGTTATTTTATTTATATTTTTCAATGGATTCTATCCAATTTTTGATAAAATAGCATAATGAAAATGATAATGATCATCTACAAATCTGATAATATTCAATTTTGGAGAGCTGATGAAAATTGTCGCCATGACAAAGATGCAGAGGCATGGATTTATTTATTTATTTAAATCTCCTTTAAAATGTAAAAGGATATTTAAAAACCAATTTCTCGTGAATTATTGAATAAAATGTTTTCCATATGATATAACAAATGAAACGAAAATGGAATGTGTAGGGAATTGAAATCTGAGTATATAATCAAACAAATATCGTAGACGAATATAAATTCTTCATTTGTTATTAAATAAAATGTTTTCCATGAGAATTGAATAAAGAATCAAAAATGTAATGTGTTAAATTGAATTATTGTAAAAATAGATATATTCAACAAATATACCCATCTATAATATTCAATTCAATTCTACACATTTCCGTTTGGATTCAATATTTATATCATACACAATACATTTTATTTGAAAATTTATTCCGAACTAGGGTGCATTCTGTGCGATTAAGCGTGTGAATAGTTTTCTTGTAGCGCTGCAGCGCTACTTTTATTGCAACAGCGTCTTCAAGCCCACCAATCTTGAAGCAGTTCAATAAGAATAAACAGGAGTACAGGGGGATGGCTCCATAGTTTTCGATGTCCAGGTATATTTCTCAAGAGTTTTTGATGTCTAGGTATATTTCTCTACGGCTTTCGATGGCGAGGTCAACGGCTCCATAGTTTTCGATATTTAGGTCGCTGTAGTTTATGGGGTCGAGAACAATCTCTCAATGATTACCATGTTAACACTGTTATTGTCATTGTTTTTCGATGTTTGAGAGGACGTTTCCATGTTTCATTATCTTTTTCATCTCGTATCATGTTTCATTAGGTTCCAGTATCTAGATTGACAGTTTCATGTTTATCAGTGTCCGGTGATATTTATTCACGATATTCTGGGTTCTTGAAATCTCCCCTGTTATTGAAGACCATGGAGTCTTCGATCAGGATATCGATAACCATGATGAAATATATCCAGACATCGCAAACCATTGAGTCATCGACCTCGACATCGAAAGCTACGGGGAAAATACCTAGACATCAAAAACTGTGGAGCCGTCGACCTGGACATCGAAAACTATAGAGCTATCGACCCAAACTTTGAAAACCATGGATCCATCAACCTAGACATCGCAAACCGTAGAGAAACATAGCTAGACATGGAAAATTATGGAACTGTCGACCGGGATAGCGAAAACTATGGAGAACTATACCTGGACATGAAAAACCATGGAGAAATATGCCTAGGCATCGAAAAACATGGAGAAGTATACCTAGACATTAAAAACTATAGCGCCGACGACCTGGATAACGGAAACAGTGGAAAAAAATATACCTAGACATTGAAAACCATGAAGAAATATATCTGGACATCGAAAACTATGGAGGCGCCGACTTAAATCTCGAAAACCTTGCAGTCGTCGACCTAGATATCGAAAACTATGGAGCCGTCGATCTGGACATCAAAAACCATGGAACCGTCGACCTAGACATAAAAAACCATGGAGCCTTCGACCTAGACATCGAAAACCATAGAGCTGTCGACCTAGACATCAAAAGCCGTTAAGAAATATACCTAGGGTCGAAATCTATGAAGCCGTCGATGTGAATGGCAACGACTATCATGAATCATACCTAGACATCGAAAACCATGAAGAAATATACCTAGACATCGAAAACTATGGAGAAATATACGTAGACATCGAAGACTATGGACAAATATACCTGGACATCGAAAACCATGAGGAAATATACCTAGACATCGGAAACTACGGACCCATCGACCTAGACATCGAAATTCTTGGAGCCGTCGACCTAGACATTGAGAATCGTGGAGAAATATACTTAGACATCGAAAACCATGGAGAAATATACCTAGACTTCGAAAATCTGGGAGAAATCTATCTAGACATCGAAAACCATGGAGCTGTCGACCTAGACTTCGAAAACCTGGGAGAAATCTATCTAGACATCGAAAACCATGGAGCCGTCGACCTAGAAATCGAAAACTATCAAGCCACCTACGAGAGATGGATTTTGCTTGTGCCCTTGGTGAAAAGGGGTCGAGATCGTTTCTCTACTGCGTATGCACCGACACATCATTCTAACCTCGTACGATGACGCGCGTAATTATTTTTTTCCTGCAAGTTTTGCTCATACAAAAAATAAAGAATGTACGAATGTACATTTGGCGCATTCTTCACTTAAATTCACTCCAATGCTTATCATCAACGATAAACACGAGTAAAAAAAAGCCCAATCCAACGATTTACTCGATAGCATCATACCTACTAAAAGAACATTAAACGATAGCATCACACCGACTAAAAGAACATTAAAAAAAAGATTCGGCCACAATACGTGACTCAGATTTCTTGGTAAAACGAACATGTGGTATCCTTTAATCTCTGAATGATTCGATAACATTTCGTGAAATTGACAGCTTAAATTTTGAATACAACGGGGAACTGTCACTTTCCAAATTTTTGAAGCATGAACAGATTCATGGAAATATATAGGTATACAATTTGTATTATGACACCAGAAAAAAATATATAGATATATAAAATGTATTATGGCACCAGATTTGTCACTAAAGAAAAAACAAATAAACATCAAAAATGTGTGCGAAAAAATGCAACATTTTTTGATGAAATTAAAAAATAAATAATTAATATCTTTTCAATGCGTTAAGCTACAGAGTTCGTAGAGGTCGCGATCGAAAGATAAAAAAAAATAAAAAATACGTCATCTTGCAGGATTCTTTGGAATACTGTAATTATTCAGTTATTAAAGAAATAAATTTTGAGTGTTATCGAAAACAGCTGAAAAACACTCTCGCTCCGGTAAAGACTCTCTGGAAGCGACTCGTCATACATAAATATACTTGTCTCAGAGTCGCTACCGCGACTCTAGATACACGAATAACATAGTCTTGTAAATTAATGGGATTTAATTTTTATGGATCCACTGGAAGCTGAGGAGATAAAAGAAGGAACCAGAAGACCAAGCTAAAGAAGTCAAATATAACATCTTATGAAAATTATGGTGAAACAATAAATCGAATTGAACACATTTGCTTGACCGAAGTTGAGTATTTTTTATTCGAATTTGTCGACATGCTGACAATTACGCATGTTTTTGCTTCAATAATTCTTACTACAAAAAACCATGAAAATTGAAAGTTGCAAACTGTATTTTCTGATGGCTCGTTATTCAGTTGTTTTTTATGGATTTAAACAAAGAGAAAATTAAAGTTCGTAAAAGAAGGTAGGGAAAATACATTATTTCCGTGTATACAAAAAAAAAATGCTGCAAATTGAAATTTGTAAATTGCTCCCTCAAGATGGTCAAGATGCCCAGTGCTCAAGATGCACGATGCTCAAAGTTTCCTCTATGAGGTGCTATATTTATCTTTTGACTTCCTCATAGAGGAAGCCTTGAGCACCGTGCATCTTGACCATCTTGAGGAAGCAATTTGCAAATTTCAATTTGCAGCATTTTTTTGTATACAAGGAAATAATGTATTTTCTCTAGCTTCTTTTACGAACTTTATCTCTTTGTTTAAATCTATAAAAAACAACTGAATGACGAGCCATCAGAAAAACAGTTTGCAACTTTCAATTGTCATCGTTTTTCTATTTACATTGAAATTAAATAATTCCGACAACTTTGCTGGAAAGTATAGAGGAAGTACAGACTTATACACAATATCTTACAAAATTTCCAAAAATTGAAGCGGTTAGACGATTTTTTGAAAAACTCATATTTTCGTAAAATTCAAAATGTCATCAAATTGACACCGCTCAACCGATATTCCCCAAATTTAATACCGACCTTCCTATTATAAGTCTATTTATAAAAACAAAAAATTATTAATAAATCTCTAAATTTTTGAAAGTTAGAGCGTCAACACCATTTTTATGAAAATTTCAAAACATCGTCACATTCGTATTTTTTTTCAAATTCTGATAAAATTATCGGAGAATGAAAAGCTTGTATAGATTAACATCTGTGCAAAACGGTAGCCCTGTATCTCAAACTGTTTCCGAGTTATAAACGTTTGAATTTTGCAGTGCCATAACACACGCACACGCCGCACACACATCCGGACATTTTTTCTAGATCTGATTTTTCGATGTTTTGGAAAATTTTGAGCACATTGACATTGAAAACTGGAAAAAAAAATTTTTCATCGTCACAAAGCTTCCTCTATAAGGAAGCAAAAACATAAGAATGATACTTTTTTGGCATATTCATTCGTGTAAAAATAGTAAGAATTTCGATCAAGTTCCGTGAATCACAATTTTATTGAAATTGCAACTTCGATTGTTATACACGATAAACGTACGTCCATCACAAAGTCGTCGATCTTTGGTGTGAAGAGTTGTTTATAATCGGAATTAAACCTCAAAGAATTTTGTTCGTACCGTCGACTTTTCCGGAGCAGGACGTTTCGGCGCGACCGGTTCGGCGCAGCCGTTTGGGTGCGAGACATGTCGGCGCGAGGACGTTTCGGCGCAGGGATATTTCGACATGAGACGTTTGGGCGCGAGACATTTCGGCGCGAGGACGTTTCGGCGCGGGGACGTTTGGGCACGAACCGTTTGGGCGCGAGACGTTTCGGCGCGGCTGTACAGCCCCGCTCATGTGATTGAATTATCAAATTCATCGTGTATTTATTTTTTTACGATATTGAACATAATGACGATTTTTTTTTATAAAATAGACCCCAAAATTTTTCATATGACTATTTCGAGCGCGTTAATGGTAATAAATAGTTAACAAAAACGATCCATCTCCGTACACCCATACACACTTTGTCGATGTTAAACGGTTAAACCCTCGCAGAGGATTGAAACACGGGCGATGGGGGTCGCAGGGGGCGAAGCCCCCCGCGGGGGCCGAGGGCAGAGCCCCCGGTGGGGGGTTCGGGGGGCTTCGCCCCCCGAGAATGACTATTAAAATTTTAAGTTAATCATCGTGAGTACCATCTCATCCCGTATCCTGCGAAATAACTCTTATTTTATTATGGTCGATTTGGCATGGAATGCCATATTCATTCAGTGGATTTATTTTCGTATGGGAGAACCGTGAATACTGTTTTTCAAAAACATTCTACGCGAATCGACCTCCATACGATTTAGAAAGACTATAATATGCAGTCTTCTCGCAATAACATGGATGTAACAATGTATACTGTCCGGTCCCACACCGTCAGTTTACTGTTTTTCTTCGTTCTGTGAAAAACGCTTTTTTATAAAAGTGCTCAAGAGTTTATTTTACCACGGAAATGAATTTATTATCGAAACTGAAACAACTTGATTTATTGAAACGTTCTCGTACCAGAACGTCCCCGCGCCCAAACGTCCTCGCGCCCAAACGGCTAGCGCCCAAACGTCTCGCGCCGAAACGTCCTCGCGCCGAAACGTCCCCGCGCCGAAACGTCCCGCGCCAAAACGTCAGGCGCCAAAACGTCCTCGCGCCGAAACGGTTGCGCCGAAACGTGACGCACCCCGACTTTTCACAACGAAACTATGAAGTTTTATGTTTAGTTTCTTAATATTATGATACGACACCACCTTAATAAACTGCATAGTAGGGTGTGTCATTTCAGGGCAACATTTTTTTTTTCAGGTGCTCACTCAAAAATCTTCAGTTTATACATAAAAAAAAATTGTCGCGAAAGGAGAACGCTGTTAAAAAATATTTAGAGGTTCATCATCGGCCTTATAGTTTTCCCATTTAAATAACATTGAAAATGTGCTTCCTTTCATTGATATTGGTATTTCTCAGTCTGATTTCATATCGTGGAGTTGTGTGGGTGTATTTTTGTAGGAAATTGAATTGGCTATAAAAAAAGTCCTTTGAGAAAAAACGTTCCAGTCAACTGTTTCCGAACTATTCCTATTCAAAGCGAATTTTAGATGAAAACATGTGTTTAAATCTACTTCTCCACTGATTTTTCAAAGATATCGTAAATCAAAATTTTATATGAAACCTTTCACGACTGACGTGAGCTCAAGATATATTTTACGGATAAATGTTCTAGAAAATTTTCCATAACCATAGAATTTTCTTTTACTACCTTTTGTGATGTTAAGAATATTGAATATATAGTCTTATAATTTTGTTTTAATCCAAATTTTTAATTTCAAATTCAGATAATTTTTTCGATTCAATTCCGATTAGATAGTGAATGTTTTTTCTCGTATTTTTTGCGGACATTATTGAGAAAAAAAGCAGTAGTTGCTGCTACTATATCTGTCATGATCATCAAAACATGTAATCCCTATGGTGTGAATGACCATGTGTTATTTAAAAGTAACTAACAATTATGGTAAAAATCCCCACAATGATCAGATAATGCAAGTAACTTTATAAGTAAGTTGTTTTGGATATGAAAAATATGGTATACTGTATCATATTCATGTTTGGATAAACCTTACTGAATTTTACCATCCATATTGCAATTATTATCTATAATTGAATAGGCATTATTATAATATTTCATGATAGGAACAATTTTTATAATTTTGCGGAGACTTGTGTTTCCAGGTATTGATGATTATTTGTTATCGTTAAGACAACCATACCGCAAGGGATGTTTATACCGTTCTCCTGAGTAAAAGGGCGACAAAAAAAAGTCGATCAGAGGAAGGCTCGACCCCGGGACTTCCAGAGTTTGAGTTTGGAACGCAATCCAGTACGCTACCACATACATTATAGCTGAAAAAAACAAAACTTCTATATAAACCGTAATGACGACTTATATATGCGTTTGCTTGTATCCTAGTTATAGAACGTATGGTAGCGCAGTGGATAGCGCTCCAGGCTTGAACTCCAATAGTCCCGGGATCGATTCTCACTTAGGTCAATCAATGTTTTCTTCGGTTTGTTGAAATTGTTTCTTTTTATTAAAATCGTTCCTCTCCGTGGTCTACCTTAAATCGTTGCCAAGCGTACCATGAGCAATGCTCAGTCGAGAGTACAATACCTGATCGTCAATAATTCTATTTATTATAGAAGGAAAAGTATTACTATTATTTGATGACATGCACACAATATATGTTTGGCAAGGTCATTGTTGCTGTTAATATATGCGCTTGATGTAAACGACTTATAAAATTTAGTAAATACAATCATATTTTTTTGAATGAGCGTTACCATAAAAGTATTTTTATCACCTCAGAGAAACATGAAAATATGATACTATGAACCAAAAATGTTTCTCAGTGTGTGTTCGCGACCAATTTTTTACTATTCACAAGTATTTTCGAATCACCTTCCAATTGTACAGCTCATGAATAACAAAAACGAATTTCCATTAAGCATAAATAAAATTGTAGATTGTGTTAAATTTGCTGGCCTCGCAGCGCGTTATACGCTCGCTGTGCGTGGTACGCTGCTTTACGAGTAAATTTCGTGCGGCGTACTGCAGGATAGCGCTGCTGTGCGGCATTGCACGATACAGAAATTTTCTTGAAGATTTTTATAAAATTCAGTACTCGAAGGCTTTGGTTTTGCTCATTAGAAATCGAAATTCAAATTCGGAAACTCCAGTTCACCGATATATGGTGGACAAAATACATCAAGTTTTTTTTGATGATTGTGAAACTGGGTATTTGAAAGTTTTTCGGGTAACTAACTACGAATCTGAATCTGAAATTAAAAATTTGGAAAAACAAAATTACAAGACCGTACATTCAATATTCTTAACATTATAATAGGTATTAAAGGAAAATTCTATGGCTGTGGAAAAATTTCCTAGAACATTTATCCGTAAAATATATCTTGAGCTCACGTCAGTCGTGAAAGGTTGAATCGAAAAATTTAATTCACATGACTTGCTTAAAAGGAAATTCAATTTCATATAAAACTTTGATTTACGATATCTTTGAAAAATCAGTCGAGAAGTAGATTTAAACACATGTTTTCATCTAAAATTCGCTTTGAATAGGAATACTTCGGAAACAGTTGACTGCAACGTTTTTTCTCAGAGGAATTTTTTTTGTAGCCAATTCAATTTCCTATAAAAACTCACCCACACAACCCCACGATATGAAATCGGACTGAGAAATACTAATATCAATGAAAGGAAGTACATTTTCAATGTTATTTAAATGGGAAAACTATAAGGCCGATGATGAACCTCTAAATATTTTTTAATAGCGTTCTCCTTTCGCGACAATTTTTTTTTATGTATAAACTGAAGATTTTTGAGTGAGCACCTGAAAAAAAAAATGTTGCCCTGAAATGACACACCTTACTGCATAGATATTATGCATTGAGATCTAGGGGATATTACGATATCCGTGGCTCCAAGTTTTGACCATGCAGTCCTTATATTTGGCCTAAAATAAGGCTTTTTCAAGAGTAAAATAAAATGGAAATTCAGCCTTGAAGAGGGATATACAGGCGTTTGAAATTTTTTATGAGTAGAAGTATTTTTTACTGGGTTTGATTGCAATTTGGCGTAAATATTCTAAAATACGGGTAATTTCAGAAGAATTTAGCAATTTTTTGAAACTTAACCATTAAGAGGATAACCCGAGGCTATGAATCTTTTTAAAAGAAAATTTATGAAATCTATTTTCATCAATAAAAAGTACGAAAAGGATAGTCCTGCAATTATTATCGAAAGATTAAACGAAGTGAAATTCTATCGTGATTGTATGAAGTGACTTCCCCCAAAGATCAACAGACGTAGTACCCGCTCCAATGGTCTCAGTGACACAATATTTATAGTGATAACTAAAAAAAATTAGTCGATCACATGTATTTACGATTAACACCTTCAGGTGCTTGGTTCACGATCTTCATTCTTTTAAAGTTCTACGGTACGAGTATCAACTGGCTCGAATGGGGTAATCTTAGGGGAAACCACGGTCCGTTTAATCATTCAATTGTATTACGCGCCTCCTCCCTCAGATCAATAGTCATCCCTGTTTATAAAGTAAGGTTGTGACGCATGAATTAGCTGTTCATGGTTCTTGAAACACGACCATTGTGGGGCTAAATTCATTCGGAAAAAACAACGTTCACTCATCCTGTCAAAATGATAGCTTGGAATTCAAACCATCTTTGACATTTTGTCGATATCGTTTTGCTTGACTCGATTTCTCGAAAATTCTTGTAGTCAGACATTCTTTCAATAGTCATTCAATAGTTATTAATGAGTTGAATTATTAAATGTAAATGAATCCTGGTAAAAACAAATAAAAAGTTACGCTATGCAAGAAGTAGATGTTTAGAGAAGATAGATGTTTAGATGTTTAGTACGTGTTTAAAGAAAAAGTACATGCAGAAATTAATCAAGTTTTTGAACCAAAATTAATTTATGAAACTCGAATAAACGTAGAAATTTACACTCAAGGTGTAAAGTTAACTAATTACTCATTTGCTTAGATTTAAAAATGGTGTTTGCAAAATTTGAACGGTCTTCCACGATTTTTCGATTATAAAATTGGGTAGAGGATTGGATGAAAACAGGATAGAAATCATCCTTAAGAATGATGTCCATCCTGCGGTTTTTCTAATTGAGTCAATGCTGACTCCATTTCTCATGGCTGCGAATGTCGATGCGTGTCGTGTAGTGTATTTGGAACTACTAAAAAAATCTTCATGTATTTTGATATGCTAAGGCCGAATCCAGGGTCAAATTGGCCAATATACTTTCAAAATTGCCAAAATTCACAGTTGTGGATATGAGAATTTTTTAAAATTATCTTACTTATGTTTTTCATGTATCTTGACCCACTAGATCCGAATTTGGAGTCAGCTCATCTTGATTATGCATATGAGAATGCGATGCAGTAGCGATATAGATGTCGAGAAAAAAGAACTTTATTGATCTTACACCGTTTTTCTTTTGTAACGCACTCTTTTTTCGAATGACCTTTGTAGCGAATTTCTTTATGTCTTTCAATTTTTTCTTTTCATATCTCTTCAGCATTAAAAATTTATTTAAAAAATTAAGACATGAGTAAAATGTAGAGTCGGTAGATAAAGAAACCCGCTACATAGAACATTCGAAGAAAAAAAATGTGTTACAAGAACGAAGGCAGTGTGTAATTGCATCTCATTCTCGTATATTAGAATAAACCGAATTTACACCATATGTGTTAAAATTCATAAAAAGAGCACTCGATTCGTGTCAATTACATTTTTCTCATATTTATAGCTACCATTTTTTTGCAATTTTTACCCATTTTCGTCGTTTGTTGCGATTCAATCAACATTTTGAGGGTGTATTGGAAAATTTAGCATCGAATTTAAATTCAGCCCCTCAGAATATATAGCGTCGGCTGTAGCCAAATTATATGGACTATAATTTCTTGCGCGCGCGCGCGTCTGTGTGTGTGTGAATGTTGGTTTGACAACAATAGATGCTACCGCGTTTCGGGATATTTGCGTAGGGTACTTTGTGCCATAGGGCTCTCGCTGGTTTTTTTTTCAATTCTTGGTATCGAACTGCTGCGTCTTGATACATTATGTTCATTTATGTGTCGGCATGTATGCATGTATGTATGAACGAGAGTAGCAATTACGGGTGGATACTACTGTCATTACCTACAGTCCTTTAATGCCAGAAAATACACGTTGCAGGCGCAAATTGACACACCCCTCTCTCGAGTGGGCTTTCACTTTGTGGAAACGTGTTTTTGATCGTTCGTTCGAATCGATTTATTTCGTGATGTCGTGCATCTGTGTCTTCATACTATTCCTTTTTTTCGAATTTCCCATGGTTTCTTTATCGCTATAATTATGTATTCTTTCACACGCTTGGTCGATTTTTTCTGCTTTTTCATTTCTCGAAACGAAATACGAATTATGCAATACGAAAAGATGAAGAGATGAAGAGTAAATAAAATATGCATTAACGGGAAAATGAACAAAGCAATATATTTGGAATCGATATCAGTATGCATTCACATCACAACTACGTATAGATTACCTGATTCGGTTGGCAATGGTCTGCACTAGCAAACATTTATGTTGTATGTATTATTATTACGTCCAGAAGGGCCGAGAAAGAGTTAGGTTAATTTACCTTTTCGCTGCCCACATTTTTTCCCGTATTTAGTTCTATTTATTTAATTCAATTTCATTACTTTCTGATGCGCAGATAATCCCACGCGTCAGGTAACACGAGGCTTGACAACGCTTCCTCTCAACACTAATATATTTCTTTTATTAAAACTGCTGGAACGCCCTTGATTCGATCTGTACGCGATGACTCGTACCCTCGCGAATCAAAGAAAGCCCTTTGAATTCGCCGATTCGGCATCGCCTGATCGCGGCTTCTAAGGCGGCTCGTGGATGCCCTTGTTAACGACTAAAATACTGATATGCACTGAAAACCCCGTCACAACGATCGTTTTTAAGCTCACGTCGCCGTGGCGAGTGTTTTTAACAACATAATTCAACAAGCTCACGGCGGGATAGTAAATCTCATTGATTTTGGGTTAACCGCATAGATAGAACCGTCAATCTGTTGTCTGTTAACAAACGCGACTAAGCAGCACGATTACTGACTCAAAGTTCTTGTTGTTACAATATCTTTTTGTTATTTTATTGTTATCGATTTTATTATTCTTCAATTTGTGTGTGAGAACCACAATGGGCCGGACAAGTACTTTTAACACATATTTAAACATAATTTGTACCGATCTACAATCGACGTCGAATTTTGTGAATAATACCAGAAGATCCTGAAAGTCTGAGAAGAATCGATTTTCTTATAAGTCTCTGCCACCATAGAGTAACAAATGACTAGCTTTCATGTGATTTTTTTTAGATTTAAATGCTTCTTAGAACAATTCAATAATGTCAAAATTTGGAGTTACTAATAAAATACTTGTCCACCGATTGATATCATAAATTTTAGTGCTGCACGTAATTCAAGTGATAACTTTTTCAATTCATTAGAAAATATTTGGCCTCGAATTGATATAATAAATTTTAATGCTGTACGTAAATTAGATGGAATTTTTTTTAATTGATTTAGCTGTTCGAATAAAATAAGAAGAATGAGACATCGGTTTCCAAAATGATTTCAAGCGCGATTTTTCGGTTTTTAATGTTTTACTTATTATTTGATGCTTTTGACACTTTAAAAAATAGATACAGATTAGTTTTTTTTTTAATATAATAGTTTTTCAAGATTTGTGAAATTTTTTTCGAATTGTTCTGTATTTTTTTTTTATAAAATAATAATTATTAGAGCCTAGTATTAGTTCTACATATACGATCACATGTGTATATTAGGATGCTTAAAAAAAATCGATATTTTTTTTATTCGTGGACCGAAGAGAGGTGTTAATATATGTAAAAAAAAATGACTTACCCAAATTTTTAGATGTTTTGAAAAATATGTGGCGGCCCCTCAAACGACTTTTACATTTTTTTCCTATTTTGGGGAAAAACATCATGAAAAAAATCATGAATCATTATGCAAACATGAAATGCACTCCTCCCTTGAATACGTGAAACTTTACCAAAATTTGAGATTAAAAAAAAGACACATTAAACGATTCCTCAAACGACCTTTCTACACTTTTTTATCGTAATTTTGGCTAAAAATCTTTTTTAATCTTTTTTTTTAACTCCGAATATAGATGAACATTTTTATCACAAGTCGCATATTTTTTTCGATGTTCGTTAACGACTTGTAAGAGATAATGTTGTTGGTCTGGATTTTTCGTTATGCATCTATTGAATTCTTTGATGAGAGAAACTCCTTGCTCGGATGTGTCATTCACAACTTGCAAACTCGTCTTTAAATATGTTTTGTAATCTTCGTTCGCTGTCCACAAAATGAGATTCAAATCGAAGAACCTGTGAGAAAGATTAAAGCGTTCGAATTTGTTGAATTAAAATCACTCAAATTCTTCGATTGCAACTGGTTGAAATCACTGGCCTTAATTGCTAATCGTTTCACGCGAGAATCCGTACGATTGACTTTTTTTTATAGCTTTGGCCATTTTTAATTTGCATTTGAAAGGAACTGCGTTATCAAAAAAAAAGCCAATGGAGGCAGTTCTTCCGATAAGTACCATAGATGGCCAGAGAATTTGTGAACAGCTGCTTTAAACAGTTTTTTTTCAATCATCCAACTTTTCGATTCATCCGATATATGTTTTATCAAAGCTTGCATAAAGATCAGATCTTGAAATGGAGCTTCTATAACGATTGGAGCAGTGAACCATGCTTTTACGTAGAATAAAATCAAGAATATACAGATTTCTCGAAGTCCATTGATTACTTAGGCTTTCAGGTGAAATTGAGCTTTAAATATGAAAATTTTTAAGCTGTATATATGGCTATCGACATTCATCTGGCGTGGTGGTCTGCTTCTGGAATTTTAAACTTAATGCCATTTGGAGGGATTTCGTCGAGAAAAATATAACATAATTCCAGGAATTCCTTATATTCATCTCTGGCATGAAATTCCTGATGAAACGATACAGAGGAATACTCAAAAATTTTAAATACTTTAATGAAATGAAAATGATCAATTTTATGAGAAGTTAGAAATACCTGTCATTGATGCGATATGAAATTTTTACCATCGTCTGTTTTATTCTTGATTCTTTCCGCTACTAATTCGTCTTGCAACCCCGTTTCGAATGTGAATGTGTCAATGTTCGTCCATTTTTCTTTAAATCGTTTAAAAATTGGGACATTTGGACCATTTGTTACTGGCCAGATAACCTCTTAAAACCAACTCATACATGTGATGACGACATGCTAAGTGATGTAATTATCGGTCCAATTTTTTTTCTAGCAGCACACAAGTTCTATTCGTATGACCTTTTTGGAAAATCGTTCAAAATATTTATCGGTAGAATTTCAATACCTGAAAAGACCGTTGCTTTTGGTTGCGTAGTATAAATGATATTGTGCTATGACCTATGAAAAAATTATTCATTTGCCGGTATTAATACTTGCTGTGTCGAAACATACAGCTTTGATATGATCGGATACGCTCCATTCGTTTAACGTTTCAACGATAACGGATGGTTGGTTTTCACCACTCGTTTTTTCAAACATTGGTACACCGAGAAGTTGGAGAGTGTTCAAACCGGATAACACGATGGGTAGTCGTTCAACATTCCCAGAATTGGTGTTGTCAATTTTTGGAAGCATCTTAACATCGCAGTGAAGGACTACGCATTGTGCAATTTTAAGATTTGCCTTCACTTCAATGTCTAATCTAAGACTTTCAACAACTGCCGCAAGGATATGTGCGGCATTCCTATCAGTCTTATCAGTCCTATATATTTTAGTCCTATGAGGAGCAGCAGCTACAGCAGGCGTAATAATTTCAATTCTTTTACGCTTTAAAGTTCGAACAGGAATTTCGTCTTCGAAATTTGAAGTTGATCTCTTCAAATCATTGTCCCGCAGAAATTGACCATCGATTTCACCATTGTCGCTCATTTTTCCGGTTGCTATAGAGATTTCCGACAGTGTTTGACTCAATTCTATTGAATAACATATAATTAATTTCATAGTTGAACTTTCACTCCCATGTTTTATGAAAATTTCTGTTTGGCGTAATTTTATGTTGAACTCTCTGCGTTTACAAATATTAACTCAGAGTTTTTATTTTTTGATGATTTCAAAAGTAATTTCATGTAGAAGTAATTTTTATGATTCCTATGACTTACTTAACCACACTGAAATTGCCCGGTGTATTACTTAAAACCTTACATTGATCTCAAACTCACCCGTTTATTAAATAAATTTAAAACATCGAAATTGTTCTGTAAAAGATATGGAAATTCTAAACGGAATTTATATTGAACAATATTATAATTTTTTTTTTGACAAATATAAATATCTCTAAAACTCGAAATTTTTGTATTACCCATTTCCTCATCGACTTCTGTTAATTCGACACTTGCATTGCTTTCTAATGCTTCGAAAATCCAAGAGATAGAATAACAACGATTTGTGCGTTGATCTGTTAAAAAATCTTTTTGCCGTTGTATCAATGGATTGTCAAGTTTTTGAAGTAAAACTTCTATAGGCACGCTGGGCTTGGGGAGTAAACTGGTAAAAATCTTGTTACGGAAGTGTGTAACGGAAGTGCTGCGAAAAGTGTGAATGCGCATGCGCATGTACATTTTTGTTCTCTCTCATTGCCATGGGCTCGTGTGATTGGGCGAGGCGAATGATAATTGAGAGAGAGATATACGTTGGTAGAGATAGAAATATATCTAATACACAGTGTAGGCCCATCGTCTCCACTCTTACATTTCATCTTGAGCTCTGGCTTGGAAGTATTGTAGGAGCAAGAGAGAGAGAGAGAGTGATGCGCACGCACATTTTCTTTCTCTCTTTCTCTCATTTACGCAGTGTTAGTGCGTTAGCCATGCTTTACACGATCATTGATAGAAGCCCTATAGGAGCAAGTGATAGAAATTTCGCGCGTATATTTTCTTTCTCTCTTTTGTCACTGCCAGTTCATGAAATATATACATCTCAATAAAGCGTGTGTGAGTTTTGAGTTCAGTAGCTTTAAACAAACAATATGAAATCCAAGCACGTAACAATAAAAATAAGTGATTTTATAAAAAATTTTAAATTACAATAATTATAATACTTTTTTACTAGAGAAAGTAATCCTCTACGAAAAACCACACGAATTTCATGTTTTTTATATACATATTCAAGTGCACAGCTACTGAATATAATGTTATATGTCGAGATCTTTGAATTTCAACCCATAAATGACGTGACGGGCGGTTGCTACAGTATGGCACACACCGATAATTCATGACGTATCATTCAACTTGATTGTTTTATACTTGACTTTTTAAGAATCTCAAAATAAAATAGTACTGTTTCTTTGTAAAAAGAAGAACTGAACTTTACTAAAATATTTAAATTTAAACTTTATTAAAAATATTTTTATCGAAAAGCTGAAGTTTTTTCACATAAAAATGACTACGTTTAGTGTTCCGAAAAATAATTCAGGGGTTCAATATTTTCAACACGAGAAGTTAACAATTGCAAATTTTCTAATTTTCAAACCTCTATAACTTAGAAACGGCTAGACAAAAAAAAATTTTTTAATCATGAAAGATCATAGTGACACGTACTTTTGAAAAGCAATGACCATTATGCATAATTCAGACCCTCCAGCAGAAATTAATTCCATAATTTGTGGAATGACCCAAACATCTGTACGTTGCGAAAAATTTTTACTTCAGTTGTGTGGTCTAAAGCACAATGACTTTTTGTTTTAAACATCAAATAACTCATTCAACTTTTTTTCTAACTGTGATAGGACTGTTGATCTAACAACCGAATTCTTACGCAATTCATTTTTCTTCAATGTAAGTTTCTCTGCATACAAACTTTCGAGCTTCCGAACACTTGATCGGAATAAGATAATTGAAAGCTTACTCCGACTCCAGATATTATTTATTTGTTCTATAACACTTATTGCACTTTGTCGAATAGAACATCTGAGAGTGTTATGATGATACAGGAAAAAACTCAGAGTTTCACGATTTGTCGGAAATTTATATTCGGATAATTGTTTCATTTCACAACCAACCAAATAAGTTTGCAACGCATTTTAATTGCATTCGTTGCATTTTAATCACTTTTGTACCGTTTCTAAGTTCAAGTATATTCAAAACTGTTAAGAACACAGCAAATCTCTACCACAGCGAAAAAATAGTTGCGTTTGAACAGCGAGTATTAAAACCAACTAATTGACTAAAATAAAAAAATTACGGACAGTCATAGAAATAGTGGCGCTGTTATTCTTTGAACGGCGTCTATCAAACGTCGTCGCGGTCACTTTTTTACTCCAAACTAGTGCACGTGTACTTGTTTCATTGTTGACCGCGAAGCAACGTAAATAGAGCCACTGTGACTACGACAAGGACGAAGCTCAATAGCTACATTAGCTAGGAACTTCGCAAAAAATATGCTCTTATTCAGTGCAGAGACAAATTATTTCCGAACTAAATATTCAAAAAGCATATAACATAATTTTGCAATGAATTTGTGTAGTATTCTGGAATACACATGTTCAGCGCATTATTCCGATATATTTTATGTTCACAATATTTCATTTATTCAAGAAAGAAAATGCATTTTATGTTTGCATAACGTTTCATGATTTTTTTAGACTTTTTCCATGATAATTTTCCTCAAAATCGGAAAAAACATAGAAAAATCGTTTGAGGGACCCCTAAATATTTTTTTTTATCTCAAATTTTGGGAAAGTCACTTTTTTACATGTACTGACATCACTCTTTGACCCACGAAAAAAAATCGATTTTTTTTTAAGCACCCTAGTGTATATTGTAACGTAACGCTCTTGCCGACCTGGCCTGAACGCCGCTACACGTCAGTTCGAGCTACCTTAATATAGAAGAAGCAGGTATGAACGAAACGAGAGAGACATGGATTATGCTTGAAACAATAAAAAAATGACTTTATTTCAAAAAATTTGACCGTTTTACTAAAATAATGAATTATTGCGATTGCGTTTATGATTTTTTATTTTATTTGTCCGCATTATTAAACCGAATCAGGCGAGAGAAGAACTCGAAAGAGCCGGAAAAACTGAGCGTTTTACTGTGCGAAATTATTTCCTACCACTTTCCCACTAAACCTCACTGCTGAAAAAAGCGTGCAGAAAAGTCACACAGGTACACCACTGAGTGGAGTTTTCGAACGATCGTCTATTCTCAAACGAAACTGCGTGTGGCACGATACACACGGGTGGTGTTTTCGAACGCACCCCAGGTTAGGTGTGTGATGAGAAAAAGTCTCACACGCTCTTCGAGTTCTCAAAAAAAAGAACAAGACGAACAAAATTCAAAGTCAACGAGAACTTCATGCCTCCACCCTAGCTGTCGAACTCAGGATGCGTCTCTCAGTATCTAGAGGATCTCCGTGCTTCGTCCCGAAATCTCCAATAAAATGGAAGAAATTATCGAAATAGTCACTCAACAAAACGAGGAAAAGTCACCTAGCATAACGTCGAAATTCATGCTAGCGAGTCGTCGAATTCAAAACATATCGTTGAGGTCGGGTCAACCAGAGAAGGCTCTCGAACATTCTAGAAGAGACAGTTGAGATTTTCGCGAGTAAGCTAAGGGTGGGGGGTAAGAACCTCGGTTCGCGTACATGCTCTCGGTACAATTATCGAGGACTCAAGTTTTGGACAGCAATGACGAAAGACGTCTTTTCTCGTACCGTTACCGTACCCGATCAAGAATTCGACGCCCCGAATTGTCGATGGAGAGAATCCGTGATCTTTTTCGGGATCTCGTCCTTCTGGAACCGTAGCGGTGAGCCGTCGTTTCGCTCTTATTTCATATCGTTTCGTTTGTTATTTCGTTGAACTCGCGAGTAAATTTCGGAGAAAATTTTGACAGTAAAAAGAGCGATATTGTTTTGAGGTATGCACGCGTTTGGGAAATTCTAGTTACGTCGTGTCACGCGATTTTGATCTTTCGCAATTGGTCATTGTTATTTATTAGTTTGAATTGTCGAAAGTGAGTATTTGTGTGACAAACGGAAAAAGTCGTTACAGCACATACTGGCTCGCTCATGGAAATGCCGGTGAGCGATATTGTAACGAAACGCTCTTGCTGACCCGGCCTGAACGCCGGCACGCATTGGTTCGAGCAACCTTAAAAATAAGGAGCAGGTATGAAGGAAACGCGAAAACCGTGAATTTTAGTAAAAAATAAAATAATAAATTTCAACGCTTACAGCGGTAAGTCGGAAGCACTCGGTTACGGGTGCAAAATGCACCCAAGGTGCATTGAATTAAAATCATAGTAAAAAAAATTTCATGAATTTTTGAGAGGTACCCCATATTGCCTCGGAATTTTTTTTTTTTTAATTGAACAGAATTTCAGTACATTTCTTAGTTTTTGGGAGTAAAAAATAGACAGAGCTTCCTAAACTTCTGAAAAGTTCCATATTTCCTTAGGTATCCCGTTTTGCCGCGGTCTCTCCTATAACTAATTATGAATAAATAAATATACACTTTTTTCCATGATTATCTTATAGCTTGAACCTTTACGTTACTAGAAACTTTTGCGCTGCAGTTTTTCCTTTAATACTTGGCGTCGAGCCGCTACCGCGTCTTTTGACAACTTGAAAGCATAAAGGTTTTTACTAGAAACAACTTACAAGCATAAAGGTATTGCAAAATACAACGACAATAATGAAAAAAAAAACTGCAAGAAAAAGGTGGTACATACATGTACTACTATTTCTCAAAGGGTTTCAAACCAAGTGGAAAGTGGGGGCGGAGGCCCGATTTTATGTTTATGCACCGAGGTCTTTATCCACCAAGCTACGCCACTGGTCGAATTAATTGAACTTTATTCACGGCGCATTTTGTATCAATCAGAAAACCCTTGTCAACCATTATTGCATCAACACCTGAAATCATTTTATCCATCAAACGATATTAAATATAAATTTGTCGGAAACCCTGCCACCGTAAGCTTTGCTCACATATGAAAGAGTGCCGCCAGGCGTTCTCCTTTTAAGAATTTCACTGTGTGATCTGATTTGTATGAAGAATAACATCGGATACGACATTTGAGGCACTTCGGTCTTTCTATAAATTTTAGTGCAGTCCAGAATTATCCTTGTTTTGCAATAGTCTTGAATACATTGAGGTATGTTTTCATTTATTTCCTCTCTGGTAGGCCATATTAATGTCGGTGACAAGATTTTTGAAAGAATCAAAATATATGTTTTGAATATTCACGAGCAAGTTTCATCTTTCACGGGTAGTTTTTTGCCTGGATAATACTTTTGTACTGCCACTGTTAAAGCATTTAGCAAGTTCATATCGAAAATGCCAGTTAGTGTGCTCAAAGCCTTGTCTGTTGTGATTAGAGCAATGAACGGGATGCATTGTGCGAAATCACCGCTGCTAACTTGTATGGATTTGTCACAATTTCCACTACAAAACAACAGAAGCAAGGCTTGTGGGGTTTCGATATCTGCTGGAGTTACATTTGTTATACAAGATTCGTCATTCAGGAGTGATAGATAATTCGAGTTGATGTCAATTATAACAACAGGAGAGCAAATAGAATCTGTAACTTCATGCAATGAACTTATACCGGTAACGTCATCTTTGAGGTGATGGATCACACGATAATACGTTGTCGCGCCCTCCCCTCCCCTGTCGGTACTGCAGAACTCGAAACGAGCTACTGCGCAGACTACCGATAGGTGTCGCGGCGAGATGCTTCCATCAGGTTTCAACGAACAACCCGATGGATGAACAGTAAAAACTGCTGCTCGCTTAAAAAAGCGGTAAAATAGAATAAACAATTTGTATTGTTTATAAGAAGAAACGATATTCGTTCCGTAAATCTTCAACAATTTTCATCGTTGGTTAGTTCAATGAGAATTGAACTCTCCAGCAGTGAAGACCGCTGGGTTCTCGCTTGAAAAAGCGGTAGAATTTATTAAACAATTTATATTGTTTATCCGGGAGAACTTTAGTTCGTTCCGAATATCTCCAACGATTTTCATCGATGGGTTGTTCAATGAGAATTGAACTCTCCAGCAGTGAAGACCGCTGGGTTCTCGCTTGAAAAAGCGGTAGCCATAGATAAACAGTCAAATTGAAAAAAAAAAAAAAATTTTCCACAATTATTGAAAATTTTGCATCTTCGTTCGCTGTTTTTTTCTCCAGCTATTTTTGCTCCCTTTCGTTCTATCTTCTCCAAAATTTCAATATCCTCGCAGCGAGTCCAGGGCTCCGACATATCCACCGATATACCTTTCGTTCCGCTGTATATTTTGTCCTTTATATTCTTATCAGCACAACACTTTTACCACAGCACTACACTGTACAAGAAGACTTTCTGTCAAATCCATGACGTATACTAAACGTTACTTTCTCTTATGCTTCTTCAGAAACTGATGGTCGCGCACATTTCGATAAATCAATGTCGATAATTTTTTTCAATAAATTTTTAAAAGCTTCTTTCTCCTTCATTTCATGACCGATTTTCATGCAACAAAGCTCAAAATGTGTGTTTTTTTATTGCCAATACGCTGACATTTGCCAAATTGCGATTTAATGGATATTTACTGAGTTATTGTACGATTACACAGATGGTGTACTTCTTGGTGTTCCTTGAAACAGTGTATTCAGGAAGTATGTATCAACAAATGGGAAAATTTTCATCAATTCATCTCAAAACTTTTAAGCAACAACCTTAAGGATATCTTAATTCTGAACTCGTAGTATCAGTGGTAGTGCTACAATAGATAATTGAGGTTACATGAGTAGTATCCACAAGGACAGGACTCATCCTGGGCAATGCCTTCTCTAGCGGGATAAGCTGGAGTAAAGGTATGATCTTCTTAAATTTTGTTAATCATAATAGTATGTACTCCTTGGACCT
Organism: Venturia canescens; assembly: GCF_019457755.1. NCBI lineage: Eukaryota > Metazoa > Arthropoda > Insecta > Hymenoptera > Ichneumonidae > Venturia > Venturia canescens. Next base: position 10,167,182 of record NC_057428.1, read on the forward strand.
CCGGACTTCTGCTCATATATCCAGAGGTATACCAGAGTGTAGATTGAAAAAGATCCGTTAGGACTAAACAAGGCATCTTTAGTTAGACTTGCTAAGTTTCAATATGTTTTTGTTGATTCATATCGGCCCTGTATGAAACTAGGGGTTATTTCAGTCCTTTTCCAAACAACGGTGACCCTTTTCCCAGAATTTTTTAATACAAGTATTTGATTTTCGATTTTAGATATCAAAGGGTGAGTTTTTGAATTTATACTTGGATATCCAATGTCATGACTGAGGAAAGAGAGTCCATACATATAATTAATTAATATATCTTTTCTTCTTCTAAAACTCGCAACCTTTGAAGAATTGCTAATAGTTCGCCGGAAAAAATAGAGGCGTGGTTATTTAGTCGCTAGTGACGGACGTATTTCGAAGAGATTTTTACCCTAAAGAGTTAATTTGGAGAAGCATCGGATGTGTCGATCTTGATTTTCATTCCAATAGAGGTATTGGTTTGAACCGAAAACATATGTACTTCTATTCCATGTAAAAAGGATGGAGGATAATTGACCGTGTTCACCCCTAAGAATAAAGATTTATACTAAATATAGATTTTAAAAATAGAAAAAACCTGCTTGTATTTTTTATAACGGTCTGTATAAGATAATCGTCCATTATCTTTAGTCGAGAAATTATTATGTTATCTGTTAAGGACGAGGATTTTGCTAAAAATATTTTTATTGAATAGGTTCGACTTGAGTTCACAGTTTATTGCTTTATCCACACCATGGATACGGCCAAGGCTACAATACTTGGCCTCATAGAGAGTAGATGTAGTACTTCAATTAATTCTAATTGGCTAAATGAATTCCGACTAGTTGTTTAAACGGTTGTTAAACGGTTGCCTCGAAAGTATGGTATTCCAGACAGTCAAGGCTCAGGTGTTTTTGTGTGACTTAGGCCCGGTTTGGTTGTAGCACCATTACCTCCACGTGTCAAAGTAGGCATTGCCTAATTGACTTTGCGTTAGGTCAGTCATGTTTGAAATTAACCTAGCAACCTTGGGATTACCCGGTCGAGTCCTAACCTGGTAGTGCTATGATAAGTCATAATAATAACTCATAATAACAGATAACGCATCTGAGCTTTCAAAGGTCCCAATTTATAAAAGAGCTGCCCTAACAGTTTGACGCACGACCAGCACTGTAAATCTAAGAGCGAACTAATTTTCAAAAATGTCTTCTATACTCATAAATCGTGGCTATGGATTGGAACAAAAGCATAAAAGTGAAAAAAAAATGTAGAGCTATTGAATTATATAATTAGTTCCACTGGCAATAACTATATGTGTTATAGGAAACCAATTCTTATACGATCACATACTGTTCACTCGTACACCACATACAATCTACTTAGTACTCGAAAGGTAAAAGTTTGATAAGGAAATAAATTATTTTTTCCTGAATATTTTCATTATAATACCGTCATCGAGTTAACCATAATTGTAAAGCTTGGGCTGTATTGATGGAGTATTTTACTTTCCATATTTCAATAATCTCCAAGATTGTTATAAACAATCCTTATAAAATATTAAGGAAATATTTTCAAATAATTTTTTCATTTATATAAATCATTTCAATTTCGCTTTTATTTTTTAACCTTCCGATGTAAAGAATCTAATCTGTTAGAACAAAGAATCTCAAATTCTACGTATGCTACGATTTTGAACTCTTCTATAAGACAATAACGTAGCGGTGGGAATGGACGAGCGTGTACGGTTCGATGTTAAGAGAAAAAAGTGGTCCGCTCGAATCTGTTTGTATATAGGTAAATTTTTGCGCGTAATTTATTATCAGAAGTCATCCTAATAATTGTATATAACTTAAAACAATCAAAAAAATAATATTAATCATTATATAAGTATTTATTTCATAATTTAAATTTAAATTAGGCCCCGACAGGGCGAGGCTGGATTGGGGTCCAATCAAGTAAATCTGTTCACTAAGCCAGGAAATAAAGGGTTTGATTTTGACAAAAATAGTAACAGATAACGGCTACTGCTATTATATGCGGAAAGGCACTCTGATGTCAAGTTTATAGTTTTGGATTGGATACGAAATTCCAAATATGTTACGACAACTAATGGAGTTAAAGGAAAGCAACCAACAGACGAAATGTAGAGAATAAAAATACGAAAAGAATGAACCCTGAAGCGATCCCATCGATTTATAACTAACAGAGAAAATTGGAAAAAACATTTTAAAAATGACATTTTTTTTTTAATTTGGCGTCGCCATTCTTGAAGTTGCATCTTTTTTTGGCACGATTGTAGATATTGATTGATACTTTCTCTGTAAAAAATCCAGGTACTGTCGGACAATTAGTTTTTGAGATATTCCATTAAGAATTTAAAAGGGCTATTTTTTTCAACCACGCTGGATGCTCTACCAGTCAACCGATTTCAATCTATCAAGTCGATTTTTAAAGAAGTGTTCAGCTACAAAATGTCTATCTTAGTTTTTCATCCACATGTTCAAAAATAGGTGAAAATTAGGCGCTAACATGAGCAAAAACGGCCGAGTGCGCGGAAGTGGCCGGGTGGTGGGGGTTGAAGAGCGGCAGCAGCAACAGGAAGGCGTATATATAGTAATAGAGGCGTGACCGTTTTTGCTCACGTTAAGCACCTAATTTTCACCTATTTCTCAATATGTGGATGAAAAACTAAGATAGGCGTTTCATAACTGAATACTTCTTTTTTAAAAATCGACTTGATAAATTGAAATCGGACGACCGGTAGAGCATCCAACTTTCCTGAAAAAATGGCTCTCTTAACTTTTGAGTAGAATAACTCAAGAATTAATTATCCGTCAGTGCCTGGATTTTTTACAGAGAAAATATCTATCAATACCTACAATACCAAAGTTAGTTACAAATCGATCGGGTCGCTCCAGGGCTCATTCTCTTCACATTTTTATTTTCTATATTTCATCTATTAGTTGATTTCCCCTAACTCCATTAATTTTCGTTTTATAAGCAAAAAACTGAAAAAGTGCGTTTTTCACTTATTTGTTAATAATAAACAAGGTACTCGGAATCTCGTGTCTAAAACTATAAACTTAATATCAGGGGGCCTTTCCGCGTGTGATAGCACTTGCCGTTACCTGTTGCTATGTCTGTCAAAATCTGATGATTTTGCAGCTTCGTTTCCTGGCCTAACGGCCATGTGTGCCAAAGCGTTACATTTTCTAGTCGGGCGCCACCGGGTAGCATCACAAACGCCCTGACAAGGCAGAACGGCAACCTCAACAGTGCCCTGAACAGGCACCAAAAACATTTTTTAAGAAGGTAGTTTTCGACACGTACAATTAGAAATTTTTAACCACTTTTATCATACGAGTATGAAATAATTTCTAATAAATCAGGTGAGATGGGATCCTCTCCAATCGGAATAGGCTCGTATATTTCTATTATTTTTCCACCCCTACTACTGCTATGAGTCCTTTGAGCAATCATCATGCACACACAGTTTAGTACGTGGGAAGCGAATTTTCAGTTACTTGTCTAAATATTTTTAATCGAACTCATATTATTTCATACCCTTTTGCCGCATGAAGACTAAACTTTTCGCAAATATCAGCTTATTCCTATTTTTATGACTTAATATTATTCAATAATTTAGTAGATGAGCTTTTCGAGGTCTACACTACACGGAGAAAACGAGGCCGAAAATTCTAGAGGAAAGTACTAAGAATATAGTATCTCGGGGACAGTATATAACTGGGTTGCAGCATTAATTCGAAGAGCATTTATAGCAATTTTTCTATCCACGATAATAAAAAGACCAATACTCATCCCTTTTATTCAAAAGACTTAAGAGCGTTTTTCTCTATAAGCATAGTAAAAAATCTTTTCAGTCATTTCAAATGTTTATATTGTAAAGTATGCTCGGGCAGCCCTGAAAAAAAACGATATGTATGGTAAAACGTCACACGTATTCGGTCTATATTCGTGTATTTATCATAGAATTTACTATGCTGACAGTCAAAATTTGTGATTTACTTTTCCATTTATCAGTAAGTGCTAGTCTGACATGATAAATAACACTCGAAAACAAAACGAAATATAGTTCTAACACGTGCATCACTTTTTGCTATGCACATAAAGCTGTTTAGAATTGAAGGGATGAAAAATTGGAAAATCCAAAAAATACTATGCTGCATGTTTGTAATCGGTGCCTAAATACTTATAAAATTCTTGAAAAATAATATATTCCTCACTATACAAAACAAATCCGTTTTCTCCGTGTATAGTGAAAAAATATGGAAACAACGGCCAACCAATGTACTCGCCCAGTTTTTCCATCTCAACAGCAATCACGTGAATAGAATTACAGTTTCTACAACGAAATGAAGATAATATTATTGAACTAGACTACATGAATACAACAAAAGTAAGTTTGACCTATTATCGAGCACTCCCATGTTGTTATTGAATCGCGAAAAATGTTTACATCAATACCATAAAAAAACGTGCATCGCTTGCACGGATGAATGTGAATGAAGATTTCTCGAGTTTCTATTATGACAATAATTTAATTTTCGTTTTCAAAAAGGTGCACGAGTGAGTCTCTTCCTTCAGCTCGTAAATACTGCGATTATGGCTTCTCAGGCTTATTAAATCCGAATGAAAAAGAGTTTTAAACGCCATCTTTCTCACTTGTATTTGTGAAACAGACCCCCTCCTTAGCTCTTCTCTACGCTCTTGGAGAGCAATAATCTCATTTCTGTCGGTGTGAAGAAACGAGAAAAGTTTTTATTTATTTTTTGCAATGTGTGATCATCCCGTCGGCCAAAAAAGAGAGGAGTAAGGAGGTAAAAGACACGGCGTGGTTTTCCGTTCCATTACGATTCTTTCGCCTGGCATCATCGTATATTCTTCTTCCGAGCGCACACACTGACGCGAGAGTGCCATGAGGATGGTATGGAAGAAGAATGAGCGTGAGAGGGAGCGAGAGGGAGGAGGGAGAAAGAGATAGAAAGATTCAGTGTATCCTTTTCTTTTACGATCTCCCAATGCTAATTTCACGGGGCTCGGAAACGACTGAAAGACGAAGATAGGTCGAAAAGGAAGGAAGGCAAAAACGAGTATTCCGGTCTCGCTTTCGAAAGCGGCTCCGCTGATGATGACGAGATGATCACTTAATTTGACCAACAGCTGCCGTCGCCCACTTTTGCCCCTATGCCACCTTAATTTCTTCATCTTACTATTTTTCTACCATCCCCTCGTATCCTCCTCATATATATTATCATATGCGTGCTTCCTTCGACTCTGTAAGAAAAGAATTCTATTCTCTAGAGCGTAAATGTATGGGGATAACAAGCTTCGAAGTCCGAATAGAACGATTCACCAAAATCACCAATCACAGTGAAATAGCACGTATCTTTTCCTATACGGATAATCTAGGCGTGCGATTTCAGCAATTCAAAGAAATCATAAATTTATTCAAAAAATCAATGACCCTTACACTATATGGAACGAGCTTCTATAAGGTTTTACACCGTGAAAAAAATTTAAAAAAACCTTCGAACCCAACATGATGGAAAAAAACTGTATCTTTAAAAGTTACAGCAAGATCGGTGTATAGATTTTGTAATTTTTCAAAAATTCAACTATTCTGTTTCTATTTCTGTTCAGTTTCATAAAATATTAGTATAACATGTCAAAAATATTATTATCAAATATTAAAATAAAATTGAAGATATCCTAAATTGAATGGTTCCTGAATCTGATGTATAAGTCTCTACTTCACAGTGTATCTTATCTCATTCAGAATTATTTTTGCAAAAAATGACATTACCAGTACCCTCAAAAATCAATTTCATTCGAAGTTCACTTGAATTTATTTGCAATGCATTCAATACAGCTTTTTCAGAGCAAGTATACAATTTTCCGTTTGTTCCAAATTTTTTACTTTGTCATCGGATAAATTATTGTTTGAAGGAATTTCAATATTATTATATATGTCTGTACAGTCAGTAAAATTGATCGACATACTATATTCAGCACTCATTTTTATGTAAATTTTTTTTATAAGGATGATGGGATAATCCCATACATGTATGTATAACTAATGCAATACAGTAAAATCTATGAGTCAACAATCGATTTCTCTACAAAACATGCAGTAAACCGAATTTTCCGTTCGCCAGCGTATCCAAAAAATAGAGTGTGACAGATATGAAATTTAAACGAAAATCTAATAACCCCAAGATTTTTACCAACCCGCCATAAATTTCATAATATAAGGCATAAAATATGGCAATGATCACATCGTCAAATGTAAACAGCTAAAAAAATAGGACAAAATTCAAAGCAGGAGGTTATATTCTTAAATCTGAAAGGCAGTATTATTTATTAATGTGCAAATAACGAGGGATTTTACAGACGATACACACTCAGGTAGTAGTAGTAAAGTAGAGTGTATTTCTAGATTTTCTTTCTCCTTCTCATTTATTCATTTATCTATTAACTTTTTCATATTCTGATTCGCTTTTCACTTGGACTATACTCGAACACAAAACGAAAATTATACAGAGATAGAGGAAGAAGAGAATTACGAGAAGCAGAAGATCAAGGTTGAACATTGCCAGCGACTCTCTTTCGATCATTCATTTAATTATTATACGAACAAGAGATTTACCGGGTCTTTCGCCACCGAGCGTGGATCTATAATAAAGTGTATCAAGATACATGACTTTCTATCGTTTTCTTTGGTCCGTAGCAGAAGATTAACGGTCTCTACCTTGACCACGATGCTTTTCTACAATCATCTATCCCACGTCTCACTATCGTTCCACACCTGACGCTACTTAACCCACTCCTTCCCCTATAGAAATCACTGGAATCTCCACAGATAGCGAGTCAAAGGGTCCAGTTTATATCTCACTTTGATCACTCCCAGTTACATATCGATGTTGCGGAAAAGGGGGCTTGAAAACAAAATTTTTTTTTTTTCAAAGATATAGTTGTACGAAAATTCGGCTATGATAAAATAAAAAATCATGATGGAAATTGGACGGTTGTGCAACTGACTTTTGTACTCTCCTTCAGCTCGAAATAATTTAAAAAAACACAATTTCAAATGGTAATTATATAAACCATCAATATTTTATACATTTTTTTCACGTGTCGATGATGAACATTTTTTTCAGACAATGCTATTATCTATTCCTTTCGTTTTAAAACACTTTACAAAAATATTGCATGCTTTGTTTACGCTTTACGGTATTGTTCATGATAACCTAAAAATCAGCATTAGAAGCACTATTCTGTTGAAAAATGTGACGGCTGTGATGTATGAATAAAAGCTTCTCAGTAACAACGTGCTTCAACTCTTTTCCACGATGTATATCCACGATGTATATTTTCCACGATGATGTGATATGTCGTTATCTCTGGGCGCTGTTTCACCCTTAAGGTTGATGGGTGACGGCTACGTGATTTTTGCAGCAACTATATTTTTCGAAAATTTCAAAAGACGAAACTTGCTTGGAAACCATAATTTTATTATTTTAAGAAATATAATTGGTAAAGAGTCAACATTTTTATACAATTTTATTATTAAAAAAACGTTTGAAGAGTTCATTTTGACTAGCGTGGTGCAGCAGCTGCCGCTGCTGCACCACTTTGTTTACAACTTTGTTGTCAACTTTGTTTACAAATTTTATAGGTTGTGAAGTGAGTTTACTGTCCAAAGTAGTATTGCAGTGGAGGAAAATGAAAAAATGAACGATCAAAAAGTTTACCGGGATAAAAATCGTCGTTTTGTAAAAATTTACGAAAAAACGTGGCGAAGCTAACGAACGACAAAATATGACCAAAAGCTCGAACTGACGTCACATGCGAACGTATATTGAATGCAGCCATGTCAAACGTTACCGATCCATTTGTCGTGTAATCCGAATGGTTTCTTATCAGATATTTTTTTCATATTTCAGCCAATTTTCAATGGTAAAGTTTAAAAACTAAAATACTCATGTATTCTTGAATATCCACGAAATACAACGATCGATTTTTTTTTGCGAAATCTTGGATATAACTAACGAAAAAATTCAACAACTTTTGATGTGTGTACGGCTTTCATATGCCGGAGTGATAAGTGTCAGAGAAAAGTCGATATTCAATAATTAATTTGCTGCTAAACTGCACGGTAACTAGTGTCGAAATTTTGCAAATCTATCCAGTGCGTATTCATTTTTGCCTACCAAAAATATCACCGCGTAATCTTGGATAGCGAATATTCACCCATCTACCTTAACGCTGGATTTTCGGCTCAGTATTATTGCAGTTAATTAAGCTGCCGATTAGCCCAAAAATACTGAGCTTTATCGTTCACCGTTTCATAAATATTTCAAGTCTGCAAAAAGAAAAAATACGTGAAACATGATCGACTAAGTTAATGAAATTTGGATAAAATTATGAAATATGGCATCGACGTTACTAAACTATGTATTTATATATGTTGAAAACATGTCTGAAAAACGATAATTATTTAGAAAAGGGCATCGCAAAATACCTGTGCCATATAAACATTGAACAATTTTTTTCTTTCAAAACAATGGACGAACATTGTGGTATTCTAAATACAAATTCGCTCAGTAGCTAGACTAAACGCTACGAAAATTTTTCCCGAGATCAACAAAGGAATCGGAGCGAATTGAAGTTTCACAAATTGATTTTATCTGTCAACACAAGTTATCACAGAGGTGCCATTGTGGTTAATCGGTAGAATAACAACCAAAGATTTATGATAATTGATATATCGTATTATAATTATACGATAATTATTCCATCTGCGCAAGGAGACACATATTTCAGAGAAAAAATTATAAAGTTCATCTAGCAGGACAAATCATGAAGAGGAAAAATTCAATTTTTTTCGCGTCTCCCATTTAGTTTTACAATTTTTTTCGCAACCGGTACGTCATTCTGAAACCAACAGTTTTTGCGGTCTCTTCGTGTTGTGGAATTGAGTTTCGAGCCCCTATTTCCACATTCATGTTTGAGTATTTTTCAACAACAAAACTTTTGCCTATTTCGGATACAACATAGTGTTCTGAAATTTCCGAGGACGGTCTCGAGCAACTTTCGCAATATGATTTTTTTCTTTCATCAAAAAAAAAGAGGAATAAAAAAAGAAGAGATGATTGAAATAATTCAAATTACATATTCTATTAGGTGCGATCCGGATGGCAGCGTATCGGAAACGGGAGAAAGGAAGAGGAAGAGAGAAAAGAGACAGACGAGTCTTTGAGATTGAAAAGAGATCATCAGCCTAAACCATGAGAAGACGGTGTGGTTTAGGAGCTAGAGAAAGTGAAAATTAGAAGATAGAAAAATAAGAATATATCGAAAAAAAAAAAATATATTCAGCGCTGACGTTTACAGTCGTTGTCGATGAAATCCGTAGAGAGAAAGAAAAAAGAGGAACACAGTTCATTGGTTTGTGCAGAGAAAAATGAAGGAAGAAAAAGAAAAAGAGAGAGAAAGATGGAAAGAGATGGAGAAAAGGGACATGCATGAAAAGATAAGGCAGAGTTGAGTTCTACAGACCGAAAAGGGGATATAAAGGAACCCGTCGACGGGGGTGACCACGGAAAAGAGAATAAGAAAGAGAGTGAAAGGATAGGAATGGAAATAGGTGTGAGAGAGGGCAATAGGGGTACGGGGAAGAAATGAGAAAGAGTGTAATAAATTGGCGGTGAGATTATTCTCGACGTGTATTAAGACGTCAAGCAGAGACGGACGCCTTGGGAAGTATTGACCGACACCTTCCTCATCTCCTACTTCTTCATCCTCGTTTTTTTCTTCTATACACCGTTCTTTCGTTCTTTCTACCGCCAGTATCTCACTTCCTCTTACTCCTCCCTCTGTAGCTTTTGCTTCCATTCTCTTATCGTCTTTTCCTTGCTAGCTTTTCCCCTTTTTTGTTCTCGTCTCTGTCGGTTCTTCTCCGAGGTTGTCTAACGTACAAGTGCATAAAGTTTTTCGTGTGTGTTCGGACTCGGCATTAAGGATATTAAACTGGAGCTTGATCTTCTCCCAAGCGCTGCCTGGTGCGTTATGAGGCTCTTTCAAAATGAGCGATGAAAGAAAAAGACAGATACGTAGAAGAAGGGTAAGGATCAACAGAAAATTATGTTCGTCCTAATCAGTCGAGGTGCAAATGGATCCATATGAATTCGTTACCCATTCCTGCTCTACGCTGAAATTCCTCAAACTAATCGTAGAATGCAAAAACTATTGTTCACGGCACTATCATCGAATCGGGACGATATAATTTTACACCGTCTCGTTTATATTAATTTTTTATTTGAGAATAAAAAACATTTTTTTGGTTGTTTGGTTGAAGTGAAATGAACTGCATAACGACTCGAATCAATTTTTTCAATCTCAATAACCTTGTTTCGTATTCCTAGCTTTTTTACCACTTTTGACAAGAAAATAATTTCATTATTTTCAATATTTGTAGTGACTTCAAACTTATGAAGGGTTGTTGATGGCATTTTTTTCTTCCGGGAATAAAATTAAGGGGTGTTAACGAGAGTCACGATCTTTGAATGGGAAAAGAGATTCGAGATATGTGTTCTTTGTACAGCCGCCATGGAGAAGCTCTCTTCACTCTTATACCAGCACTCTTCGCCTATTTTCATCTCTTTCATCGTTTTCCAAGTGAAAGAGAGAGAAAGAGAGCCAGGTGTGCCTTGGTCAGTCCGTAATATATTACTTAACACCCACCGTACGAGGAATAAAAAAAAAAAAATAAAGAGAGAGAAAGGAATTGGGGATGCCAAGGAAGAGAGTTCTATTGGCTTTGCCTCTAACTTCTTAATTCTCTCAACGTTCCATTCGTTCCTTCCCTCCCCCCCCCCCCCCCTCCCTCTCACACTTGCTACTCACTCACTCACTCTGGTTCCCCCTTCCCTTTTACGGGCACACACAGATCCACGGTTAGCCGCAGGGGGTGTTCGCATCTGGTCGAGCATCACACCTTAGCTCTTCAAAAAACCTTCCCCCGACTTACCCTTGTTATTAATCTCGTATACTGGCCCCTTTTCACCCTCCCACGCAACAATGAATCTGTAAAATCATTGTGTTACATTTCCATCTAGTTATTATCCGCGCACGCAATCTTATCGCTATCTATAGATCTTCAGAAATAGAAATAAAAGTGTTACAAATTGTCAGGCGATCTAAGAGCATTCAGGTACATTTGTCAAAAATAATTCAATTGAATTATGACGCAAGATCACAAATATTCAATGTTTCAAAACAAAATTTAAACAGTTATAACTTATTACAATTCTTCTTCATATCCATATTGTTTATTCAACAAGATGTATAGCTTTTCAACGTTCATTCCACAAATTTTAAGAATAAAGGTATAAATAATAAAAAGGAGACAAACAGAGAAAAATAGCAAAGCTGGAAATGTATCAAACCAATTTCTAGATTCTTTATATCTTCATTTTAGGTGTGTTTTCATGCGTTTTCGACGACACGTGTCTCTCGGGGGACGAGCAATTTCGAAAATACATGACGTGGGATAAAATGTGAGAGAAAAAAGACACGGTGTAAAAATGAGCACATAAGGACGAGGAAGAGAGAGAGAGAGAGAGAGAGAGAGAGAGAGAGAGAGTGCTTTACCTGCCCAGGTGCATTGTCCGATGCACGAAGAGTAAGTAAGAGGGAAAAAGAGCAAGAGAGAAAAAGAAAACACAAGGACGTACAAAACAGAGCAGAAAAAGAGACAAAAGACGCTGGTAACTCTTGAAAGAGTCCCATTCCGAACAAAGCGCACACACGCCATGAGATTCTTCTTGTCTCTCTCTTTTTCTCCCATTGCAACCTTTCCAATGAAGACGTCGTTGTAAAAGCCATCATATTATACATATACATGCATATGCATGTATAGGTATATACACATAACTTGACGAAGTGCCCGCGTGTCCCTCGGTTCTCACACCTTAGAGAGAGAAAGAGAGAAAAATTGAAAAAAAAAGAGATGATGGAAATAAAACATGAGTGCGAAGGGGAGACGCATCATGCGGCGCACGGTCAAAGGCCCGCGGGGGGTAAGGCCCCGTGGACCGTGAAGCTAATTGATACGTAAGATTACGTTCCCTGAATCCCCCCGCGGGCTTATAGAGAGTTCTCTTTTTCTTTCTTGTCTACAGCAGCAAGAGCGAGAAAGAAAGAAAGCGAGAGCAGTCAGGGATGATTGGTTGTCCGAAGAACCAACGTTGGCACTAAATTCCACCTTCGACTCGGTTTCCTCTCTCTCTCTCTCTCTCTCTTTCTCCCACTCTCTCCCTCTCTGGTTTCCTTTCTCTCTTCAATCACAAGAGAACTCTCTTGTCGTCGTTGGTCGCGGATGCAAGCTTTATGAGAATATAACAACGAGTAATTGTGAAAAAACGTAACAACAAATAGGAAATCATTCTTAAATAAAATTTCAGCGACATCCGCTCTGACAAAGTTTTCTTTTTGTTTTTCTTTTTTAACAAACAAAAGTTTCTCAGTTTCTCTTTTATAACACGATAAAAGTGTGTGGTAATCGGCAGATTTTGTTTCTAAAGATTTTTTTCGGAAATCTTTCTTCGATTAAAAATGAAAATGATTTTAATTACTTGAATATTCAAGTATGACACCTGTACGCATCACGGTGAATTGCGGATTACATTCGTCCTACGAGATCATGGTCGACTTAATGAAAAATAAAAATACCTTTATGTGAGATCTACGGGGGTCAAATGAAGGGGGTGAAAATAGGGAGGGAGGGAGGGGGGGGGGGGTCGAAGGGTAAAGGCGGACGGCCACATGATCGCGGGCTATTTATGGGCGTGGTCACGGCGTGATTTAGCGGCAAAAGGTGCGTGTTGTGTCTCTATCTTTCCTCTCGGATGCGCTCTGCTGTCGAGCAACCAACATCGCGCCGCAAAGGGACTTAAAAAGCTTACGAACGAGAGTAAGAGAGAGCAAAAAGGAATGAGCGTAAGAGAGAAAGTGAATGAATACTAAGAGATGAAGAATGAGAAGAAAGACGACGTTAAACAACACAGAAAGCTGACTCTCGCTTGGTATTTCGGGGCGGCAGCTTTACAGCCGTTTAGTGTTTTACGGCCGTTTTATGAACGTTCGCCGTTGCCTTCCTTCGATACTATATATATATATATGTGTGTGTATGTGTGTGTATCTAAAACCTGAGTCTGTAAGGGCTAAAAAAAGAGATGAGGTGGGAGCGCGGAAACAGCCAAATTTGTGTTTTATAAGAAATATACCTATATACATGTTTACAAAATGATGTACATTCAGAGTTATTTATAAATAAATATATAACGAATTGTTCGACCATTCTGAATGAATTCAGTACTTTATATTCAATTTGTCAATCATTTTGATATTCTACTTAAGATAGACTGAATAAGTCGGCATTATTTTCGTACCGTTAGTATAATTATTATTTCTATATCCCTAATTTTATTGCTGTATTGATTATTTTAAATAGATAAATTATAATAGATTCTTAGTGGGGCGATAAGGTAAAAACTTGTGTGGAAAATAATTATTGCAAATTTGTTTTTTAAGATAATGTATGTTTAGAAAAATAATCATTTTGTTAGTGCTCGCAAACTTTATGCTCGTTCGTTCTCGCATTCTTTTACTTTCACGTAGAGTGTGTTCGAAATTTTTATGAAATGATAATAAAATGCTCTTTTGATGAATGTGTGCATATATTCCGAAATAATCATAAATTCCAAGCGTTGAGGCGCTTCGAAGATTGGAGCCTAAAAAGTGCATTCCGGAAATAATTCCCACAAAGGACCCCGAGAAAAAAGATGAATAAAAAATATCTGGCACGATTGAATCGTGTAAGTATTATTAACGGAGCGAGGAAAAGTGGACTATAATAAAATATGATAAATCTCACGGTGTTCTATACAATCACTTTGGCTTATATTTTTATTAAGACGTAACGAAAAGTAGTCTTTATGCTTTTGAGGAATTTACCACTAGTATTCGATATGTATGTATTTATATCAAAGGGACAAGAGCGAGAGCGAGAGAGAGAAGGCAGAAGGTCCGAGTCAGGGAATCCGGTTTTATGATATCTAATACGCAATCGTTAGACGCGGTACATACCTTCGAATTCAATGGAATAGTTCTTTAGCTTGTAGTACGTATATAGAAGAAAAATGAGATTCATGAATAAGACGTACTCAGACTATTTCTGTCAAATATTTCATTGCTAGTTTATAATATTACATACTTTCGTGCAGGTATTGACCGATCTATCTAATATATTGCCAAATGATTGAAAAAATAAAATCAGCAAATGACGATGAGCAATAAGTCCGGAAAATCTATTGATAAACGAGCAATAAGTATTGAAAGTTTGTCGTTAACGGTTTTATGGTTGATCGTATTTAACTATTTCATTTTTTTTAATTTTCAAAACTCAAAAACCAACTTCATGACAAAACTTGAAAATATCTCTATGAAAGTATATTCTTGTCTATCACTCAAATATACTGAATGATTTTTGTACGATACATTCTAATATTTTGAACGATGAAAAAATACGGATTCAATTGAGAACAAATAATTTTATATGGAATAGCGTATATATGGTATATCTATATCATATATAAGGCTCTCCAAACTAGGATATAAAATTATCATTATTAACCGTACTATAGATGGGGTTGGGGCGAGATGGTAAACGATCTTGAGATTAATTCGCGATCAAGAGCTCGAGGGCTATATCGTTATGGCACCTACATAGAAAGAGAGGCTTCGTGATAGATATAGATAGACTAATGGTGTGAGAAAACCCGTGAGATAGTACCGGAGCTATACTATTATCTAATACTTGTGTCCGTACAGTGAAATTGACCGATCGACCAAAGTTAACGCCAACGATTTTCTACCCGTGGCTGTAAGCTACTAAATCGGTCAATTTCTACGTGCAAACGAGTCATTCGTTTTCCTCACGTGGGCCGATGCGTTGGACTCCAATCAACGTGTGTCTATAAACTTTCCATTCTATTCTTATTTGATAATTTGCTATATACATAGTATAGTATACACATATTGTTTTTTCTATAGTTCGTGCATATACCCTTCCGGGTTCTTGCAAACGCTTCACTCTAACCCCAATTTTCGATGTTGCTAGAAGAGGAAAGGATCCCTTCGAGTACGTTGACTGCATTCATCGATTCGAATCAATGACCAACTTTAGAAGCTCAGAAAATCTGTCTTTTGCTCCGCATTGAATGGAGAAACTACTACAAAATTGAATCAGCCCACAAACAATTGATCTCGTTCGAACTGATTATATACCTTAAATATACCTTAATATAATTATATACCTTAAAGATAGTCAGAGACACTCTATCGAACAATTGGAGTTTAACTCCTCCGTAAGCTACAGTTTAGATCATCAAATCCAACAGCTTGGGATAACTTAAATTAAGTTCAAATTTCCTTATTGCTATGCAATGTTGCTAGCTATTATCTATCATACTGAACTACTATTAAAATCATGAAAAAAATTGGAAAGCACATTACGATACCAATAGAGTTAGATTTACATGACCAGCTATATAAGGCAAAACCCATGATTTTGAATCCTCCATCAATTCCTGATTCAGATACCGTAGTCATGAGGGCCGAGCAGTGGATAGTACACCATAATTGGGTTGTTCCAAAACACAAAAAACCGTAGATCAAACCGAATGCATGTTTTGTTCCCTTGCTTTAATATTTATTGAAATCAAGAGATACTAAAATTATTTTGTTTTTGTTTCATATCCAATGATGAGAAAACAATTTTTAACTTTAGAAAATGTTTATTTTACTTGTATTTCATTAATCATAATGAAAACATGTGAAACGATGAGATGTCAGTTAGTCATGAAAATCATTAGACTTTGTGGGGTTATACGCGAAATAGTGACCCCGAGAAGTTATACACACTCGCGCTGTTCGGTTCTGGATCAAAATCGGTTCAAACCTAACAAAATTTAGTTTGTTAGAACACTTCAGTAGCTTCAACAATTATTATGTCCATGAGATTGTATGATTCTTTTCACATGTGAATACATTTTTTGTAGATTCAATCCTATTTGCAGTCAACTAAAACCAGGTGTAGTTGATTCGATATATTTCGTCAGAAAGATGTCGTAATGTGTTCGCGTATCTAAACCAAAGCATCAAGTTGGTTTGACCAATTCACCTCCAAAGAATATGTAGCTAATAAAATTGAAGTTATTGATTTCGCGAACTTTTTTGAATTCCGTTGAAAACCGCTTGAAATGAATCAAATTGGCCTCAAAAATTGGCTCCAATAGTTTTCCTCTGTGGGCATGCCATGTTCCACCGCTTTTGTTAGAATTTGGTAGCCCTCCACACATTCTTTCAAAAACTACATATATTATAATTATTCATATTACTATCTGTTACCGCAAAGTATTTACGTGGAGATCGCAAACGGGATACTCATACGTCAGACTCGATCGCCTCACTCACGTCTACTCGGAGGCTTTTCTTTTGTTTCGTGTACTTGTCTGAACATGTGTTTGTGTGGGATACCAAAGACAAGAGAAGAATAGGCGTGTGCGTGTGTGGGTGAAAGAGGTGAAACGAAAGGGGAGAGGATATTTCGATTATCGAGCCTCGGCGTCGGCCGTTTCACCGCCGTACCTCGGCACGCAACGATCGACTAACTCAGCGGTAACGCCCCCGACAAACGCCGCGCTCCACCCTCTCCGACGCCAGAAGCGCAGGGGATTTGCTCGTTATATATGTGTACATGTGTATATACATATATGTATATACATGTTTTTATATACATGCAAATATTTCATTCGTGCTCACACTTTCACACAAGCCTGAAATTCCACCTTCCATCAGAGGGAAGGCTAACCAAACGAAAGACAACAGCAGTCTTTTTACCTTTAAATTAATTTGCGCCGATTAATTTTTAATTAAAGCCAGCGAACGCTCCCAGACATGAGAATCGCTTTTTTGTCGGTCCTAAATACGAGTCTCGAAGCCTAATCCACTCCTCAAAATACGTTGCCTTGTATAAAGCTATTAACAAAAAGCGATAAATCTACTTTTTATTCAATATAAATATTTCACTCTTTGGAACCTCTAGAACACCTTAAAATGACTCGGTCTCGTTCTTCAACAATTTTTTTTGCTCTTCCAAACACTCGAAAAACGACAAAACTTTACGGTGATAGAACACAGAATTACAATTGTTAAAACCTCCGAATAATAAATTCGACTTTGAATCTCCTCTTTTTTCAAGTTTTTTAATCCATAGAAAAATCACCCAGCTTCTTGATTGATGGAAACGAGGCTCGGAAAAATGACTCTCCATGGATAATAAGCTCGAACATAATTACAGTCCGTCCCGACGAAAGTTTTACTAATTGAAGGAGGTACAATTTTGAAAATTCATCCGTTACTCAGTGAAATAAATGGACTATACAAACGAGCGTTTCATTTTACGGACCGCGGAGTGGGGATTTATATGTTTGATTTTTTTTCCAAGTGGTTAAGGATGGTGAGAAGAACTACCTAAGAAGCACCTTTCGTAAAAAGTCCCGTATGTAGAAAATATACATTTTCGGCATTTTTTCTGTTTTGTTCTCAAAGAGATGATAAAATATCTACAAAATGGTGAACGCGAAAGAAATCCGGATGAATTCTCTAGTCTATCTATACATAATAATCGTGTATAGACATATATCTTTTGGTTCTATATTATTATACATATAAATAAATGTATAGACATATATGAAGAAGAGAATTTCTTACAATATCGGGCGCGCGGGCTCTTGTTCGAAAATCCACGCCTACCCATAACGATATTTTAATTAAACCGAGCTACGCGCTCTCCGTGAGAGAGGAGCCCGCAGAAATTCAATCTTGAGATAATAAATGATCAGAGTGCGGGTTTTCGCTCTCTCCGACACCTTTTGCCTTCTCTCTTTCTCTTTTTTTTTCGCTCGCTCCCTTTCTCTCTTCTTTTAGGTTTATCGAAGAGAGGCTCGTTCTCGCTGCTCCGGCTCTCTTATTTCTGACGCAAAGCCGACACCTCAAGATTTTAAAGAGTTCACACCTTCGCGTGCGGAACGAAAGCAACGCAGCTGCGCACTTGCATATATATTAAATCCATCGAGAAAATTACCGTATAAAAATAGAGAAAATGTAACCGAAGTAAATACGTGTCATCAATGAGAATTGCCACAATTCGAGAAAGAATCGATTACCTGACTGTTTATGTTTCAATGAAAATTTATTCGATGTTGAAAAAGGCAAACAAACAATTCGAAATTTAATCAGTAATGCGGGTACAACTAAAAAACAAATTTCTTTTCTTATATCGTTCAGGTAAAAAGACCACAATTGTTTCAGCTTGCCTTCAAGTGGCAAAACTTCATAATCTCTAAATTTCCAATCATACCCTTGACCTAACACGTAATTATGTTAATAGGAATCATAAATTATCAGAACACAAATGAAGAATTTGAATTAAAACCGCGGAGCGGTTATCTGAATAAATTGAATTGAAAAAAATTTAATATCTCATGTTTTTCCAGTTTTTCGAAATTTGAAAAGGGAGTATCATGAAAAATACTGCTACTTGGGGGATTGGATCATGTCCTATAAAGTTCCGGTTGCGTGTGAATGTGCGTGGCCAATCGATCATCTATGAATAAAATTCAATATATTCCTCAAATATTGTATACGTCCATCTACACATCTATATACACATGTTATATATTAAACCATGTAAGACTCATTATATCTATATATGCATTCAGTTCAATTTCGGCGTAGAATTAATTACGAGGCGTTTCTGACACGGGTCGATTCCATTTCATCCTTTGCGGTCCGTTCCTTCGCTTATAAAAACCTCACGACAACTCGATGTTTCGTGTTTCTCGAACAGGTAATACACGAAAGAATAAGATGACGTGAAGCTTTGGAGGAGTGCCAAGAAAATATTTGGGGAAACCCGAGCTAATTTATCAAAGGGCTACTATCTCATGACTTGTTCTGTCACGGATACACCGTACAAATCAGACGAATTGTGGTCTTTTTTTATTTTTCATTCCACGGTGGATGAAACAGATTTTAGAAATCGTACCATGCTTAATCATTATGAACTTTTTAGTGCTGAGGCTACTAAGAATATTTGACTGAATTCTTTAGGAAGTATACCAATTATAATTTTTATTAAATCCAACTGTAATTGAATGAGGCAAATCATTTTCATGCACACTGAAATCAGTTGACGCACAAGTATTTGGGAAATCTGCATTTTTAATCTTTTCTCCTTTAATTTTGAAAAAAATTGTTTCGATTTTCCAAACTTAATTTGAGATTTTAGAAGTATTTTACCCCCATGCAACAATGTCGAATAAGAAATCAGACTTTTCAAATAGAATATTTGGTAAATATTTAGAAGTGCAACTTAATATTTAGAAGTGGTGACCAATGAAAACAGTTCGTACGAAATAAAAACATCCTACCGCCATTTTTCGGAAAAGTTGCACTTCTAAATATTTACCGATTATTTGACATGACGTACAATATGTAATATTGTACCACATGTAAAACACGCCCGACTTTGACGGTTGATTTCCCTTCTCCAAACCACTTTTGGGCCGTTAGAACAAAATAAGTATATGGCTCTCATCTTTCGATGGGCTATAACGTAAAAAAAAATTATCAAAATCGAAAGGGGACAGTACAATATATTTCCTTTCTATCGGTCATCTTGATTGTTTACTGACTTCCAAGTCAGAGGGGCAAAAAGGGGTCTGAGCTCCAGTTAAACCTTGAGATACTGTTGAGTGTACTTCTATTCGTGATTTTCCAATCATTAATTATAAATATTTGATACCACGGAAAATCCTTTACATGTCGTAGATTTGAGCAATAAGTGTTTTCATTGCCTAACATCTTTATTTTCAAGTAATCGCGAACTTAAAGTTTGAACTTATGTTATCGTCTACTTTAGACGTTTCGTAACAGGTGGCAACCCTTTATACAGTAGACTCTTTGACATCCCCTAGATGAGCCATTCAAATTTCGAAATAAATTCAATCTCGATTTAAACAAAAATCTATTTTTAGCGTCCCAAATGTTACCATGATAATACTAATTAGAGCTGAACAATTACTAAAGATACGATAGAATAGAAACGATACGTTTCCAACTCAATCTGAGTGACGCTTCCACTGTATGCATCATCCTCTTAAGGTAGATACATAATATACAAAAAAATCAGTTTTGACTCGGCAAACTAAAATGTGCTAAAGACTCCTATACGTGTTTCACATAACTTTTAATAGCTGAAAAAAAATCAAAGGGATGTGAAAAAAATGGTAACGGGATTACATTAAATCATTTTTTCAGAATTCAATATATTTTTCCAATATATATGTAAGCATATAGCATAGATCAAAAGATGTTAAATACGGTTCAACACATTTCTTGATAATTTGTTTTCATTTTATGGTCTGTCGCAAATAATGAAACTTAGCGATACTACGACTTTTTTAACGAAGAATCAGAGCTTTTGTGATTTCTATGTTCATGTTCATAGACAACAATAATGATAGCACTAATAGCGATTGAACGGAAGCGTTAAACTTCCTAATCGAAATGAAGGGTATATCGATGTTAGAAAAATAAGTTGTTCTCGGCACGCCTCTTTCGTTGCACGGATCATAATATACGCTTAACTGTTTATCAAAACATCGCAGTGATTATGCTTCAACACCAAGCGAGGGAGCGAGAGAGAGAGAAAAAAAAATGTGGACGAACGTTTTCGACAATGACTCGGCGAAAAATAATCGACAGACAAAGATTCTTAAGCTGTGCCCCAGCACGTGAGCACGGTTGTTCCCTGAAATTACTAATCATACTAAAATGGTAATAACTCAATTGAAAGATAGAAAATAAAAATCCTAAACTACGATCTGTACCATATAACTTTTATTAAAAATTAAATGAAAAATTGACCAAAACTAAACATTCGCGACATTCAAACTAATTCGGCATTCCAATCACGTTCCAACAGAATCCATTTTCTAGGAAAAACGTAACCCAGAAAATGAAAAACCACAACAGACGACGTTCGCTATAAATATGCTAGAACTATTAAGGCCATAAAATGATATTAGTAACGCCATTTTACATTTAAATACTTGCCGTGTACGTTCAGGTCCAAATACTTTTACGTAGATGTATAAGGTACATACATAGATGTATAAGGCTTAGAGAGGATACATTTTATGAATCTCTCACTGCGGTTCATTCTCCACGTGTATAAAGGTCCATGCACCATAACGATCGAATTATTCCGTGTCCACGCTTGATTTTCCGTTAAACGTCTCCATTAGCCTTCGCGCGACTTGCACAGGTTGACCACATTTAAAAATCATGCGAGAGCTGCGGTCCAGCGAATCACAAGCGTTATAGCTTACGTGCACCATAACTATGTACAGAGAGATATATTTATATATGCATGCGTGTGTGCATGTATGTGTACATGTGTGTACATACTACGTGCGTTTTCGCAAGAGCACCGCGCGAGGACGCCCGGATGACGAGTCCATTATAAAATTAATAACTATAAATCTTGGCGGGCCGGGCGCGAGTTCTACTCTCGGCTCACAAATGTTACACACCCTCACATGCTCACTCACATGCATACCGTATGGAGCACAAATTCCCCCGTTCTCCATCTTCCTCTCGCGATGCGCTACGGTAGCACGTGGCCGGCCATTTTTCATACTCCGGTTAATTATACGAGGAGTGTAAATTGAGCGAGACCAAAGTAACGAGGGGCGTACGTGGCAGAGTGAGAGAATGAGAGAAAAAAAGAGACTGCGTGGAGGATGAAGCCAAGAATATTCGCTATATGTGTACGTATGCCTTCGAGCATTTGTGGCTGTGTTGCGCTCGCGCGCGGCTGTGTGTTTGTGTGAGAGTGTGTGCGCGCGGACGAGAGTACATGTGGAAGAAAGAAGATGAGGCCTGTGAAGTTGCGGGCGGAAGGGCAGAAGGTCCAAACCAAGACTGGCCTCTCACAAATTTTCATTTGCTGCTTGTACTCGTTCCGGATTCAACATTAAAATAGCAATATTTATAAAAATCTGCATTAAGTTATTGAGAACATTTTTCCCCCGCTCATCAAATAAGCTTAGAAATTCGTTATTTTTTTATTCATCGTGCAAGCTGAAGCTCAGAAAAAATTCCAGGATTGGATATTATTTTATCGCCAACAATATCATTGCATGATTTGAAACTCACAAGCGATAGCGTCTTACGTAGTTGATAAAAATGTTTTTTATATACGAGTGTAAATATATACCTATTTATATGAAGATATAGACTTGATCCACGTGTGGGAAGACTGTGGTCTCGATCCATTCGGGTTCGCGTGCCCAAAAGGCATTATCGTACTTGCTCAGAAAAAGAGAAAGAGAGAAAGAGCAGGAGAGAGAGAGAGAGAGAGAGAGAGAGAGAGAGAAGGAGGGAAGGGGAGACGGCGAAACTGTGCGCGAACATAACGTCAGCCAGTTTGAATTTCGAACGTTACTACAGGGATAATTCCATCGACACGGGGTGTTCTAATTGGCCTCTCATTACCGATGCTCGCTTATTTCGTACACTGCCAATTCATGAATACCACGAGACGCTTCAATCTTTCGACCAATGCCGCTTGGGTTAAAGGCGTAATCGAGTCAAATTAATATAAGACGTCTTATAACGACCACGGCCTTATGTTACTCAACGATCAATATCAATAGGATATTCCAGAACACATCAGCATCGTTCATCAATTTATGTTCTGATTTTGTTTCATGCCAAGTTGAAAATACTGTTCGTACACGAAAAAGTAATGATTCGTGAACCAAGAAATTATAGACAAATTTGATATGCGTATTTTTTTCACGCGTTATGAAAAATATGCATATAATTATTTTAATAAGGTTCCTTGTAATGATATCACGAAAATTCATCGCGTCTGCACTGAATTTAAAACCTGAGCGAATTGAATGACTCAATATTATAGGTCAAATAACCAGAAACTCTTATGAAAACTTCTAACTGGCTTCGTCTGATGTAAAAAACCTTCGGACATAAAAATTTATTCAACCCATGCTAATACAGATCTTGATTTTTTCCTTTAAACTTTTTTAATACAGTTGAAAAACGGTACGACTATTCAATTGACGTGGAAGGAAAAAAATCATTTTTAGAAACTTCAATATGTGTTTTAATATCACATGGAAAAATCATTAGGTACGCAGCAATGATGTCCAAATGAATAGAGCTTTTTTCAGTAGAAAATGTTCAACTTGAGCTTGTTAATTATTCGAAAAAAATTATACGTCATTGCAAGGCTCGAGACTCAATGCGAGATGATATTTTAAGTTGATAATGTTGAAGCAAAATGAATTCGCTCCGGAACAGCCCATAGAAATCCGTATAAGCATATTTGCTGTTTGTTGGTCGTGTCCCACGATCAACCGAATAACCGGTGGCCCAACGATTATTGCTAGTTATTATCTACCGCGGGACCGTTCGATTTAATGGCCAATTGTTTCGAACGCCGGGACGGCCCGGGCGGGCCCTTAATAGAAATTTACTGGTGGCGAACCGAACGCGAAACGCTGTCCTCTAACGGACAAATTCCAAAGCTTCGTATATAAACACTCTCCCTTCTGCATACTCTGTCCATATTCTGTATCATTTCGATTGCGCATCATTAATTTTAACAATCACACACAATATTGCTTTTCCCAATCAATTGCCATTATCCATAAATCAAAAACGAATAATAAATATCTGTTCGGAATGAGGGAATGAGTTATTTTTCCATGCCCATTTATCCCCAATATCTAATTATTACAATATTCTAACTATAATTAAACACATTTTTTTTCGTTTGTAAGAAATGTTCCTTCAATGTTGTGAAATTCAGATACGTTTGTTTCGAAAATCATATGGAACTAATAGGGAAGGTTAAAGTAACTATAAAAAAAAACAAAAAATCACATAGTTTTGGTATTGAACAAGCGCGAATAAAAATCATCCGACGTGAAAATATAAGATCATTAATTTTCATATTGCTATTCTTAAAAAAGCATTATAATAATACACTATATAATAATTCTAAAGTAACATATTATAACATACCATATATGTGGCTATTTCTTACGATGAAAACGGATCGATATAAAAACCCTTGTATATAGATAGATAGAAAGGCATGTCTAATAGAGAGTACGTAGTTGAGAAAAGAGGACAAAACGCATGGTCGTCAAGATTCAAGGGTAATATAGTTATTATCCGCGAGAGGGTGCCCTCCGGGGCCCCACGAAGAAAGCGACGAACCCCGCATTAAAAACCAATTTTTAGTCCCGAAAAAACCCTCCGCCTCGTACCGTAATAACAGGCCCCGTAATCTATAGTAGGTTTTCTGTCCGCTGTAGACCCTGAGGACCTTTCTTTCGCCCTCTCTTTTTATTGTTTATTTTTTTCATATGTATCTACGATGAGAATAATGCAGACATCTGAAACTCTTTCCGGCTCTCTCTTCCTCTCGTTTAACATCCGCGAACCGAACTCATCTCTTGACTGCTTGAGAGAAGATAATCGAGCAAATTGATGCTCCTCGAACGAGTCCATCTAGAGAGAACCAAATCACAACTTTTTTCAATTAATAATCAGCCCCTATACATCTAAACGAACAGCTGTCAAACGTTCTCGTTTCAAGGTGTTGAGGAAACCTGATTGTATTTCGAGCCTCTTATTCTGATAAATCACGTTTGTAGTTCCCTCTATCATGACCAATCTCCCCACACATTTCACAGCTAACTAAAAACTTTTTTCTATTAGCAACGTTATGTTTGCACTATTGCCCTAACAACCTTTGTTATCTAATATCATTCTTCTTTCGTTTGTCAAAAGAATCACACGCTAATAAAAAATTCAGGAAAAAATGAATAATACCAGCGATAATACAAGAGGAAAAGGCAACGAAAAACGATTAGAAGAAAGGATCAAGAACTTAGAAAGACTGGTTGCGGCTGAAAGACATTAGAAAAAGAGTAAGTGATTCACTTTTTTCAGATGCATCGATTCATCGTTGTCGTCCATCCGTTTTTCATCCCTGACTCCTTCGTGTATGCTCTAACCTGCACAAAGATGAAATATTTCTCAACGCACAAAAAAGATGAGTAGAATCACCGCGAATAGTTAAAGGATCTCTTTGCGTATCGGTTTTATAGGCGGAAAGAGGATGACGTTTAAGGAGTCGACACGATACAGAAATTCCTTCAAACACTTCGATTAGTAAAGTTATAGAAGAGGATGCACAGTATCACTGCTATGATTTTCAAAATGCGAATAGACAGCAGGACATCATAAACGAGTTACAAGGAGGAAAAAAGAATATGGGGGAATCAACAATCGAACCAGAAGTACTCGAAATTATGGGAAAACGTTTCCTTGAAGATCGGACTTCAGACGAGGACACAGCGAAAGAAATATTGAAGAAGGTTTGGCCTTCATAGGAAATAGATAAAATTATTTTTAGGTATCCACATTCAAAAATTGCAAGCTTTATTAACCCTCCTTGGATGAATACTAAAGTTAAAGCCGCTTTGTGAAAAGCAATCGTGAAGTGAGATGAAAAATACAGGTTTTATATCTTTCTTTTTGGAAAAATGTAGAAGAAAAAAATAAAATCGCAAAGGCTCTTAACAGTGCATCAAAAGATTTGAAAATAGTGAAAATAACACCTTCGAATTAAAATTTTTTTAAACTGGAAAAATCCCGATAGAACCGACCTAAATAAAGGTACCAATCATAAAAAAGGACAGCGTGTCGACGCAAAGAGGCTCCAATCTTCAGAAAGGCGATTGAAGCCATAAAACAGACGATTCGTACCGAAAGGGCCAACAGACGAGGTGAGAAAAATTGGAGACAATTTAAAGAATTTTAAAAATAAATGGGAAAAAATTACATTAAAAAAAAATGTGAGATGGATAAGAGGTTATAAAATTCCTTTATTGAAAAAACCTTAACCCTCACCTTAACCTTTTTACTCCGAGAGAACGTTGTCTTTCCAGTAACGATAGAATAATCTTGAATAAATTGGTTCAAAAATTAATACAAAAATAAGTCGTCGAGATATATAAAGCAGTCTCTGATCAATTTTTGGCAAATGTTTCGTTGTCTCAACAAAGAATGGAAGTCGCATCGTCTGGTCCTTAATCTTAAAAAATTGAATGTGTCTATACACACTGAACATTTCAAATTAGAAGACCAAAAAACCGCCGTGAATTTAATAAAAAAGATTATTTTTTGGCAATGATAAATTTGAAGGACACTTATTGTGCAATTCCTGTTGCAATGACAGATAGAAAATTGTTAAGATTTCGTTTTGAAGGCAAATTTTCGATTTTACGTGCCTTCCTTTTGAACTAGTCTCGGCACCATACATTTTTACAAAAATTTTAAGGAGTTTCGGTACAGTCGATACAATGTTGTCATGCTAAGCCATGTTAAGAACATGAAAAAATTCAAAAAGTTCAGAATTTTATAAAATTTGGTGAACATATTCTTTAGTACCAAATTCGACAATACATATTTTTTTTAGATTTTTCTTCTACACCGTTATCGAGTAATTGAACTCGAAAGATCACCTGTATAAGCATAGCGTTTCAATATATATAAGTATATATTCCGGGCATAAGAACTTTGCTTTAATGCTTTATTACTCGATAACTATGTAGAAGAAAATTTCGAAAAAAATTGAGCTTTTGCACGTTATGTTGAAGAACATTATCACTAAGTTTTATCAATTTCTTAACATTTTTAACAGGTATCGAAACCCCTTAATACGTTTAATGTAAAATTAAATAACGAAAGGTTTCGATATTTAAAAAAATAGAGAATGCTTCGAAAGTCAAATGTCCATACTAGAAGGGAAACAGTAGAAGAACTTTGAACAGAATTTGAATAGTTAAAAAATTCAATAAGAAAAGCTCAAATGTCAATAAAAACTCCAAAATTTCGTCTTGAGATCCAAAGTGATACTTCTACATCTAGTTCGGCTACAATATGTGGTAACAAATAGATTCTAGGTTTTTATACTTTAGTAAAAATCGCGAATTTTTTTAGAATTGACTGCGGTTTTTTACGATTGTTAAATACCAATCGTATGCGAAACTGTAACATTCTATTAAAATTATATAATACAACGGTGATAGCTTATATTAATCGAATAGGAGACATGCGCACTGCGAACTTATAAGTACACTAGAAAGATCTGTTTTGGAGTGGTGCGAATAAAGAAAGATATTTCGAATCGCGTCACATATATTAATAAGCCGATTATGAATTGAGAATATTGGAGGAAAAACGAAATACGAGTTAGCGGAAAAGGCAATTTACGTCTTGAGTCAATTGTAAATATAAACAATATTCTTCGTGGACTCGTGATCCAGAATGCATGGTTGTCGTTCCATTTACGGTGAATGGAATAATTTTACTTTGTATCGCGCATTTCTTCCGACCGTTATAATTTCTAAAATTTTGAGAAAAATCGAATAGTCATTGTTGTGGTCCCTTAGTGGCTAGCACAACCATGTTACCCCTGATTCCGATCGTTATTAATCGAAGATTCTATAAGCTTCGATCTGTGCAGAAATCTGGTTTCTTCCAGCCCTTCGTTAATAAAACAATATGAAAGCGAGTTAAGAAAATACTGGAAATTTTGTAAGCTGCATAACACTTCTTGCCTCAGTCACTGGCAATCGAATTCAGACCCTTTCACTGATAATAAAGCGAATATGCACAGAAAATAAAAGAGATGAAGTATTAATTCGTATGGAAGATGCGATAAAAACGTCAAGAATGGATAAAGTTCAGCCGTTGTTAAGACTGCCACGATATCGGACTGATGAGAAAAATATGTCGTAAATACGTTGAAAAAATATATGGAGCGAACAAAGAATTTAAAAAATATCAGAAAATCCGAACTTACCCTGTGGTCATCGAACTCTGGCCTACTCAAAATTCTGGCAATACTTTCAAATAATTATAATAAACAGCAGCAGACATTAAGGTACCATTCCTAACATAACATTGCTAAAAGAAAAAAAAAATCTTAACTGTGAAATGTGCGAAGAATTTGGTCATGATAGAAGAGGCGTCCCATGCAATTACGATCGAGTTTCACTTGCAGGTAAGTTCCTCTAATCGTTCAGTTATTTTTTCTTTCCTTATCAATGTATAGGAAGTTTTTACGAATCCTAATCAATCAGATATGCATAAAGAAAAAACAATTATTTTTCACATTTGTGCATCAGTACAAATGAAGTATTAGAGGAAAACGATTTGATGATGTATTTCTAAGAATTGGAATGAAATGTAGCAATGGAAATCCATTTAAGTTTTTTTGGATTTTAATAGAATTCGTTGTATCGAGGAATGTTGATTTGAATAATTGATTTGAATCTCATTTCCTTTTTCTCAAATGTTAATTTAATAATTCAATTCGAAACTCAATATATTGTAGTTAATCTAATTTCAATGTAACAAAATAGTCTTTAGAGAATATCTCTTTGAGACATTCACTTGTCAAATCCGCAATATAAATTTATGAGACAGCGATGTGAATTCTCAATATCTTGCGCAAAATCTTACATTTCAAAGCATGGAGCACCGTACGGACTACTACAAAAACAGAGGCTGAAAAACGATATCCATTCTCTTAAAGATTAAAGATACGATTCATTTGAAAAAGGGTATATACGAGCGCTAAACTTTCGCCAAGTAATGTGCCAATTACATGTACAGTTACTAAATATTCTTTCCATCCAACCAACCTTTGGCGACCTCGTGATAAATTCAATATTTTTCGATTCACATATTTTCGTATTGAAAATAATTTTTCACGTATTGAGAAAGCGCACGTGAAAATACAGCAATAAAAGTGTGTCATGATATAACTCAGTCATACTAATATCCTTCTCGCTTCATTTCTCTTAAGACTCAGTGAACAAGATGCCCACCGATACGGAATGTTTATTGGACGGGCACCTTTCTTAGTCACCGCTACTTCATTTCCAAGTATTTTCTACTCTGTGAAATAATTTCGAAATATAATTGTCGATTTAAAGATTGCGGACATCGACGACATTCGAAATTGATCAATCTTACTTGATTACCATTCATTGATTTATAAAACAGTTACAAAAATTCAAATGATTTCCTTTTTTCATGTTTGAGTTCCTCGCAGGATTAGGGAGGGAGAGTAAACTATTTCAAACCGGGGAGAAAATTATCACCTTAGCTGAAGGTGGGGGGGGGGGGGGAGGGGAAGCACGTGGTTTCAGATTTCAGTTTGCTCTAAACCACACGACGACCTTTATTTGAGGGTGGTTCCTTTGACGACCTTTTTGATGGCGCTTTTATCTACCTTCAAAGCGACTAAAATTTTGTCTTCGTACTATTCCAATGTCTTAGATTAGATGCAGAGAATATTTAAATTAACATATAATTTGGAGACACGACAGCATCATGACGCCAAGTATATTAGAAAGAATATCAGTGAACTTATTCTGATCGCGGAAATACGTAAGCTTGTGATCGGAACCATTTCAAAGTTCTCTTCAAAAAAATTGTCAAAAATCCGTTTTTTACCTCCCACCCCGAGGGATACCCTTGGAGATGAATTATCAAATCGAATGTGAAATAGTATTATTTATAAAAATGATAAATCTACGAAAAAATCTGCATACGCAAATCAGTCTATGAAGAATTAGTGATTGCATACAGCGCATTCGATATCGTATACTTTATGGGTTAAGATATTCTCTATACATATGTTTTACGCTGAACAGACAAAATATGAATCAAATTTAGTGTGATGTAGAGATTAGAAAAATTCTTCATGAAACAGTAATTTATAATTTATGATGCCACGAACGAACTGGTTATGGCCGATCGTTTGTTACAAACCTTCCAAAATAAACCAGCACGGAAACATTTAAAAAAATATAAAATATTATTAAAAAATGAGAAAAATTTACGAAAACAGACCGTTCAAAAAGGTTCTTTAAAAATTAGCAGAAATATTCATATCGATATTTCGAGTTCTAGCAAAGAGTAGCTTGCATTTTCATGACCAATTCTCCATATCATGATCATAGTTGAGAACATTTTTGAGTTACTCCGTTGAACTATGTGAACGTATACATCTCAAAGGAGAATTGTTGTGCCTGCGTTTGGGAGGACGATTTATTATGAGAATATACCGAGTGGCTAGACGAGACAGCTCTCTTACACGCTGTAAACCCTGTTAAATCTTACACACTTATGCATACATACATAGTTATACAAGGAAGTCTGGAGAAAAGTCTTTCAAGTTTACCTTGATGGCCGATGCTGCTGTTTCTGTGCTATGTGAAACTGCACATTTTATACGAGAAGTAAATCCCTAGTTTCATATGATGGTTATGCATGTATATATCTTTATGTCTATATGTACATATTTATACATATATACACATATATATGAGTATCGTTCATTTGGGTGAGTGTGGTGTTACCAAAGAGTTCTCGAGGAGGTGCTAGTAAGAGGCGGGTACTGCCTCGTAAACCTTAGATTTACTTCTGTGGCTTTGCTTGGACGCCATCGAAGTACCCAAGAAAGAGAAAGAGATAGAAAAGTGCACGATGTAGATCGTGGATGTGCATCAATGCATTTTTTTCCTCTTTCTCTTTCTCACTCTCTCTCTCTCTCCTTCTTCTCTTTCTCTTGGCCTTACTTTATCTCTCTCCAACTCATCCTATGTATGCACATTTATACTTTTATATATACATGTAGATTTATACTTTGTGTACCTCGAAGAACCGTCTCGAGATACTTATCAACGATATTGCGAGGTTGGAGAATCTCTTGGCGAAAAAAAAAAGAAAAGAAAACTCAGCAAGTCTTGGCCCTTGTGCTTTTTACCCTATCGCATGTACCCGCTGTTTAACGTACATTTTTCCGTATATCTATACGTATAGAGTCTTTTTACTATACTTTATACCACGTCTTCGAACTATTCAACTCGTCAGTGAACTTGCAGGGACTAAAGGCTTCTGAATCATTTTCTTCTTTGGGAACGTTTATTTTTTAAAGAATCGAATTTTCATTTAGTTATCGATGTATATCGACAGAATCAATTATATGCGTTGGATGAAGTTTTCAATATTTTCGTTCTACGACTTTGAACACACTATTGTTAAAATAATAATGAATTTCTGGAAAACTCGAAATACTAACGAAAATATTCTGTTCGATCAACGAATTTTTTTAAATTAGAAAATGGGTACAAAGATCATTCATTTAATAAGAGACTCTCCGGGTGATTCTACAGTAAAAATTTGTTTGAGCATTATCAAGAGAATTTTTGTTTCTCAAAGCATAGCTATCGATAAGATCTTGACTGTGTACACGAATGGGAGGAGGAATAAAATTCGATAATAAAATTTGTTCCCGCCAGTTAAGCTCCAACAAAGTGGGAGACCAAGGATCTCTTTCTCTTTCTCCCTCACTTGGTCCATATGGGCCCGCCAAAAAGCAGCTATTAATTTTTTTATCTCGCATCTACGCCCACTCCTCCCTAAGGCTTGAAGGAAATACGAGCGGGAAAAAGAGAGGGAGAGAGAGAGAGATAAAGAGAGAGGAGAAGATTTTCAATATCCGAGAGAGTTTAAAAAAAAATCCCTTCCTTCCTTTGTATACGTTCCGATCAGTTTCGCTCTGCCGTTGTGAGAGATGTATCTTATCATCACAATGAGAACTTTAAATCAAAAGCTCCAGTCTGGGAACTTTTTTCTCTGTTGCTAACAGCACGAGTATACTTCCAGAAAATCGATAACGTAACCCTAACTAAGCACAATTATTCATATAGAGTGACTAATTACTCGTACCCAATGCCAAGATCAAGCAGCGAATGAGTCTATAATTTTACAAGTTTTTGAAATTTTGAAAATATATTCACACTGATTCAATCATGCTTATTAATGCGGTGACTCTTAAATAGGTTCCATATCATGGAGAATCGTCTGATTCTAAGGTGGAAAGTTCCAAACTTTTTTTTACTGTTGATACGCCATTATTTAGACACATATGGATAAACGCAAATTGAACAGTTAACCTGGTACGGCATCAAAGATTGGAGCACGTTTGTCTGACTTCATGTTCCCGGTGAAAAGCTCATTTGGCTACATTTCACTAATATGCCATTTCATCTTCGAGAATATTCCTGTACCAGTCGATGTTAATGCAATCGACTTTAGTGCTAAATTTTAGATTAAACAGAAGATTGTACTAATTTTTCCACGTGAATGTCTAAAAAACAAATGCGAATTAGTACCAATGATGTATTACCGAAATTTTCTTGTCAAATATTCCTCTCCTTTGTCCTTTTCATTCGATTAAAATATTATAACTTGAAGAAATTGGTGAAAAAAACATTACCTTCGAAAAGACTACTGTCTGGGTGTTTATAATGTTTTTCGGTAAATTGATATATAATTTCAAATAATCAATGACATGTGGACAAACTACCAGAAAGTTGACACGAACGATTCTAAATTCATTTTATAAAAAAGTTTTTTACATACGAAAATGCCGTTTCATTTAAATATCTCATCAACAGTGCGTCAGGAAAAATTTCGGTTAGTATTCTATGATCTATTGCCGTCTGTAAATTTTTGACGTAACTTTTGGGATACCCTGTATACACGCATATAAGTGAGGAACGGCAATGAAGATCCAGTTCGATCGGTTAGTCTGATAGATCAGTCGTTCGGCAGATGCACCATCGATCTTGCTCCGTGAAAAAGAGTGAGAAAGAAGAATGCACGGAGAACAGTGTCCAGTTATTACAAGGGAGGTCAAAGGTGCCTCGTTCGCATAAACCATTTGGTGGTGCCTCACGTCGATCGGGTATCGATACCACCGTGCGATATTTCCCAGAATATTTTTTTTCTCATTTCCTTTTTCATTATCGACCAATCTCCAAGAGCTCCGATTTTACGTACTCGACAAGAAGGCAATTGTTTTTTTCCCCCTCTCTCGTTCAACTCGATGGCCCCACCCACGAGGTCCGTATTAAACGTTTGGGTATCGTTTCTCCCCTTCTTTTCCTTTTCCTACCACCTCGCAATTCGTTTTCATTCTTCTTTTTTCCCATGCTCTTCTCTCCTCTTATTCGCCCATTTGCACTCACTCTCGGCGGCTCTTTTTCTCTCCCACACATCATTCAACAAGGGCTCTCACACACGAGCCTTCTCTAAAGGGCCTTTGAACGAGTATCCGAGTCATATATTATCATTTTCGCTGTGATGAAGAAATTTGGGAACAAAAGAAGTATCAAAATGGTACGTTTCTTGACGTATTAACTTATTTGATTCAGGAAATATCCAATGCAAACGGAAAGCTCAATTTTTATATTACCAGCTATACTTATAACGAATGTGATATCAATGAAAAATATCATATATCATTTTTTTTCGCAAAATTATAGTTTGCTCACTCATTCATTGCTACCTTCAGCAATGAATTAATTTAATTTAGACCAAATTCTAATTACTATTATAGTCATAATAGCAAGTATGTAATAGTGGGTATTCCACATAATATTCATATTTGCAATCTTTGATTTAGTTAGTTGATCAACAATGTTATAACATATAAAATATGAAGCTCAAAATTTTGATGCATCAGGCTTCTTCAGGGCTCACAGCACATTTATTTGTTGGAACCGACGGACAGCGATAACTAAGAGGTCAGCGAGTGGCGTCAGCAATCTCCTTTTGTTGAGGATATAAATCAATCACCTAACCTCACTTAAAAAAATTCAAGTTGACATTTTTTAAAATGATTTGACTTATTTGATAAAAAAAGTATTACCAGCGAAAGCTGGACGAGTGCTCGGTTGGATGACTGCGATGTAATCCATTGATAAGATGCCTTACTGAGCAACTGATTAAAAACATAATTCTGCAGTCATCAAAGCATTGTCAAAAAATGTATTTATTTGTATTGCTCATGTAAAAAATGGAGCTATATTCAATTTCGAAAAATTCAAGAACTGAATCGTTCTTTATATCACGGCAGTGGAACTACGAATGACAAATTTGAAATCGAATTTTCGAAGAATACCCAATAATTCCTGTTAAAAATCTTCAACATAATAACAATAATTTCATCACTGTTATTATATGTTAATAACACACTTAATATAATTGCACATAAGAAAATAGAAGTTATGAAAAGATTGTTTATTCATTTCGGGGAAGCTAAGAATGATAGAGAAGAAAAGAGAAATTTGACTTTATACTCACGAGCTGTATAATCGGATTGTAGCTTTAACTGAGTCCTGAGAGTCACAGAAGAATACAGCACCGACTTAAAGAAGTTCGGCAGTTCTATGACTAGTCAAGTTTGCAACTACTTTATGTTGATTAATTATATGTGTAAATGATTAATAAAATTAATAAACACTTGCATTGAGAATATTTTTATCATAAGAATGTAATAAAATGCTTTAAAAATATCATCAAAGATAAAATTTATACTTCAACTTGAATAGTTGATGATTGAGTCGGCACCGGTTTTGAAATACACATAACCTAGGGAACATTTTTATTGCGCGAAAGAAAGTTTATATCGATGTAATGACACCGAGAAAAAAGAATGGTCAATTCATTTTAAAATCGCGAAGCTACTAGGCGAGTGAAGCACGTGGATCAGTCACAAAAATAAATTTGATAAAATTTCCGCGATTCCCGAATTTACTAGCAGTTCAACGTAATATGACTGACATCCCCTTTCGACACGTCAAAAACTTGATAAATTTTCTTCAAAATATAAACTTTTCTCAAGCTCGAATACCGTACAATTTTTTCACAATTAATATTATTGTGAGGTCTCCAACAGAATACCGTGTTAAAAACTCAAAATTTTCGAATAAAATAATTCAAAATTTTTCCCCGTAAGAGGCCCCGGAACTGTGCTTCACGTTATCAGGGGACCTTAAACTATCATTTGCCGCAAAAAAGTAGACCTTCACCGTACTTTATCGAACAGTCGAACTACTTTAATAACAATCACTTTCAAGAAAACCCCCAACCCAATTAATTACTTAACACCAAACTTTGAAATAGAATACGCAAAAGATATCAGTGTTCTTCAAAAATAACTTCTGAAATCTAAGAAAATATAGACAGTACCGTGAAATCACACTTACTTTTTTCGATGTGCGTCATATTGAAAGCCAACCATCGCCCTTTCGAAACCCCAGTTTTACGATCATGTCTCAGCGTCACGTATCTTTGGACTTTATTTTCTACAAATCATGGTACCGTGATTTTCCTTAATATAGAATCCATTGAATCCAAATTTGAGTAATAATGAATTTTGAACCCAGACTTAAATCAAAAGGCATCGGTAAGCAAGAAAAGCGAACCACCTTCGATATAAAAACCAACAGAAATACTGTATATGAATCTACGAAAACAGGAATCTTTAAATTATGTCAAATCATTAACCAGAAAAAAAAAACATTGCAGCAGAAGTTTTTTATCAGCAATAGTAATGATAAATCTATTCTTTTCCGGTAAGACATTGCCAATAATGTATTAATGTTGTGATACCACAGGAAATACATTGAGGAAAAAATACGATCTCGAATCTGTAAATAATAATTATGAAGACGAAATACGAATGGGATTTCAATAATAATACATTTTTTACTATTTTTTGAGAATAAATTAATATATTTTGAATGAATATACGGTAGATAGTGTTCCGGACGTCGAATTCTCAATCAAGTCTACAGTTACCAGGATTTTGTTCGTTTTGTTCATTTCTCTGGGCAATTTTAAAACAATGAATTCTCTTGTTAATTTATTATCATTATTCAGCCTTCTCATCTATCTCATCTATATTTACAACATACTTATATCATTCAGGCTTTCACTCGACTATTTCACGCACTTAAACACACAAACGTACTGCATTCTCGTCTCTATTGCTTTAAACAAGATATTTTGCTCTACGAATTTCTCGTGAAACTGAAATATATATGTATGTATTTATACATGCATATAGTTAATAGCATATATATTTATAAAGTGAATTAAATAATTTCGTTTTCTCATCACTATTTACATTAAATACATAATCCGATGGGTGTTCGATCACTCTCAAAACCTCATCGCTCTTTCCAACTCTCGCATTACTTAGGACAATTACTAGGACAATTATCCTTAATAAATTGAATGAATTTTTTTCAATTATTTTTATTGCACACCATATTTCTTCGGTATTTTTTCCCTACGCTCATAAATTCATACTCTTCCCGTGGAAAATCTCAAAGTTTATTTTTTTTCTCGATATGTCGACATTTTGATATAAATTGCCTCCAGGGACAAGTATTTGTTTTTTTTTGTTTAGTTATTTCATTTCTTCATTCATTCTGTGACGAAGCAATAAAAAAATTCGACTCAACAAATGAATAAAATTCAGTATGTTTCTGTGACTTGTTTAAATATTTCCTCCGATTTACCTCCCGATCATTCTGTCTCTCGCTCACCCAACGCTATTTTTCAATTCAATTTTATTTTTCTTTTGATGGAATGAAATTCTGAGGACTAATCGCTTCATCATTTTTCACTTGATTTCGTGCTGGACTTCATCGGTAAGTTTTTACGAAACGCCTAACAAAATATTATCCCCTCGAATGATCGAAGTATTTTGAAAAAACGTGAAATTAATATTTGCCTCGTTAAAATATGTTTCGAACCATACTGCTTTGTATTTGGTTCCTTCCAACTTATTTTACTGAAATATGATTCGGTAATTTTTATACCAAGGTAATGGAATTGATCGCCCAATATTCGTGCTCCAAATTCGCAAACCAATCTATAGGCTAACGAAAGATAACTTTGAAATTCGGTTATACACAAAACTAATATATATAATTTCACCGGGCCTCCGATTGTGGAAACAGTGATGGGACTGGCTCCGCGCGTAACAATTAAAACAAGTAAAGATTCCGAACGGTTCATTTTGTCGTTGTGGGCAAAGTTTCATGCATCAGGGTTTAAAAAATCAGAATCCGAACGTGCTGGGTACATGTTCAAAGGAAAAATGAATCGATGATTTTAAACAAAATAAAATGAAACGATGTAATTAGAAGTGGTACATGCTGCTGGATTCTTCAACTCATCGATAATCTGACTTACGAAAAAAAACGAAGGGGGGAATTAATTTCGTACATGGATCATATCAATGACTACGTGGTTGAAGGTGAGGTCGGTATAGAGATCGGTGAGGTCGGTGAGGCTGCTGGGCTCGTGGATTGTCGACCATTCGACAAAGTCGAGGGTGACGAGGCACGATTATTATAGTTATTGTTAGTGCTATTGTTGTTCTCGTTATTATTGTTACTACTATTATTGTTATTGTTGTTAATATTATTACGATGATTATGATGATTATTGAAGTCCCTTTGACCAACGGGAGTGCTTGATCTCGTGTTACCAAGTAGACTCTCGATCGAAAATGGATTTAATCGTTTTCTTTCTTCGCGACCTTTGACCGACAGATCAATGCTGCCACTTTGCGGCTCATCCTCGTTACTCGTCATTTCCATACCGTGGCGCAACATCGATGCTCGGTTATCATGATTTTCGACACTACCAGCTCTTCTCAGTGATGGATTTACCAGCTCGCGTCTTCTCTCCGTTAAACTCAAACTCCAATGACGTATACCCTGTTGATGATTCAATTCCGTCTGATGGTGATTGCCCGACGAAACAACGAGACCACCAACGCTTACTTTCGTACTCGAAAGCCTCTGATCACCCACCAACGATACCGTCGATGAAACAACGAGACCACCGACGCTCATATTCGTACTCGCGACGCTCTGGTCACCTAGCAACGATACCGTCATGACACTCGGACCATTACTGTAACTTGAAGAACGCTCGATCCTTGGATATATCTCACCATCCACTGAACCATCCGCTATCGACTCCACTCTGTCACTTTCGCTTTCGCTACACGAGTCCAAGCCCCCCACTACATCAATCTCTTCATTCGCGTCCGCACCCGAGCCCGACACGCTGCTACCCTCGTTCATACCGCTCAACTGACAGTACGACGTACTCAGCTGATTCCCCAACTGATTACCACCCGTTGCTGCTGCGCTACGCGACTCCCACTCTGCTCGTAGCGTTGACAGGTCCACCGAGATACCCTGCAACAACCAATACGTCTTTTAAACTTTTGTTCGTTATATGCTTTTCTGTTCTGTTCCGTTTTCACGTGCGAGACCCCATCAGCACACTTTGTCAAAACAGAGACATCCTGCCAACACCCTGCGCTATCACGTAAAGTCTTCATCAGATTTGCTTTGATGCGTTTATTCAACACGTGACTGTTCGGTTTGAAGAGGCCGATAATTTGCAAAAAATTCTGATTTTATTCCAAATTTTTTATGATAAGAAATTTTGATAATTTTTTTCGAAAATTTTCATACACTATTTTACATTCAAAAGAATTTCTTCGTTTCTTTGAATTATATTATCAATTTGTTTGATTTAATAATTAACTCAAGCCCTGACCAGGGTGCCCAAGACCCACAAGATTTTTCAGTAAGTGTAAAAGGGACGCTTGCGACGAAGACACTATAGGGATTTCTGAAGTTTTTTCATTTTTATTTACATAGAAATATTCTACTCTGACTGAATCAATTTTTGTGGGTTTTCAAATATTGGAAAGGAAAAAAAGTTGAAAATTCATGGGTTGCAAAATTTTGTAACATTGGAACAGAAATTTGTAACGTTCGTTCAAAATGTACTATCGGTAATACATTACATACGATTGCACAGTGCTTTGACATAGAAAAAAACTTTTTTTAGTGCCTTCAATATTCTTTTTATCTCGAAGAAAAAAAAATCCAAAAATCTCATGAGTACGAATAAAAATTCTGTTCTAATCACCTTAGCGGCTAGTTTCCGTTGTTGTCGTTCGAGCGCCTTGAGTACTTTCTTGTGCCTCCTCTCGCGTTCCTTTCTTCTCAGTTCTTCAGGGGGTATCGGTTCGCCGCTACAACTTTGTGGGTGAGCATTGTGCGCAGGTCGACCGGGGCCTTTTTTTGTGTGCTCCTTCTTTCTCCATTTGGCTCGGCGATTTTGGAACCAAACCTTTAACAGTGAAATAATAGAAATGCAAATTTCAATAAATTTTATTTACATTCTTTTCTTTTCTCAAACAAATTTTTCCCCTCCAATATTAATTGTTTTCATAGTTGAACGAAGACTCTTTGCGAATTCTGAAAATTTAATCAAACTTTATGTGCGAATCGGAGCTAAATTTCAGTGGCAGCATCCTTTAAATACGAAGTTAAAATTGATTTTTACCATTTTTCAAATAACTATAGATTAATGGTGAGATTTTTATCAATTTCTAAAATGATTGTAAAAAAAAAGTGAAAAATGTATTGGCATCCATTGAAGAGCATCTATAAAAATAGTCAATAAAATCGAGTAATAGTGATTTTATCGTCATCCGTATCTCCGTAAATGTTAGAGCTCGAAATGGTGACCATTTGGTGTTTTATCTAATCTCTGAACTTCTCTTTTCGATGGTTGGTCCCTTTTGGTACCCCAACAAGTTCGACGAGCTATTAAGGGTGTCGAAACTCAATGTCACGTGGCCATCTGTATTCCGCATTACACAGTGATAAAAATATATCTCCTCGGATATCTTTTTTCTCGATTTTTTCTTGGTCCCGATAAAGAACACGTATAGGGGAGCAATTTGCTATGGCCACCGATGTTCGGAGGGTAATTTTTCCTTGAAACCGAAAATTCACTTTATTATGGATTACCAACGATATGTTTTCGTGGGTTGAGACATTTTTATATAGGAACAAAGTGTGACGGTTAAGAATCGTGTAGAAGCGTTTGTTGACACCAACACTCAGATATTAAGGGATTAGAGTAGTTCTAAAGATCCTCCTCGCAACCGGTAGTCCCACAAGACTTTGAAATGCGATCTCTTACTTCGGTTCATTTTAGGACGCTCATTCAGCCACCATGTTGGTCAGTGATGTATCGCTGACTTTCCCTTTTTTCTTGCCGTCATTTTATCTCTTTTCTTCTCACACCCGTTGCCCGTTCTCTTTTCCACTTCCTCGGTCTTTTTTAAATTTTCCTTTCGCCTTTTTTTTCTTTCTTTTCAACCGCATATCGGAATCTCCACAGGAGCCTAAACTCGCCGAGCATTATCCACGTTCGATGAATATACAAAACCCCTCGTGTCAGATTTTCAGCGTCATGTTGATCCCTCCTCAATTCCCGTCCTTCACACTCTACGGCTGCTTGCCCAGGCGTGTCTAAACGCATAAATATAAATACGTGCCGGTTCCTATATACTTGCATGTGTATTTGCGTCTAAGTGTCGACTCGCATGTCCATATCTCGATACTCTGTTATGCCTCGTATGGTGTATTTCCAATGTCCATGATCCACGCGCTGTTACATCTTTTTCTCTTGCTCTCTCCTTTTCTTCTTTTTCTTCTCTTCGTAGCTCGTTCAGCAGTCCGTGAAATTGAGGGTCGCCCCTTTTGTCTATGACTCGAACTGTGATATTTTTTGTTTTTACATTGCTCCCATTGAGCTTTTGTGAAAAGAATATTGAAAACTTATGTTCACTAGGGTAAACGAAAATTATGAGGAAAAATTGTACAGTGATCAGAAAATTTCACACTTTTCAGTGTTTGAAATGAAATTACACTTGGAAAATTACGCTGGAATAATTCGAAACAATTTCCCTTTTAATGAAAGAGAAACTAGCCACTCAGAGTTATGATATTGAAAAAACCAATAATCGATATTGAATTTTTCAATTTTCCATAACTGATTGACATGATCGAATAAAAATGATCAACTATTTTTGTAGTTTATTCCATAGATATGTAGCCCAACGGGATTTTTCATTGCCCGTTTCGCACTAAACGGGTTCATTAAAAGATGCGAACGTCGCTGGGGTTGTTTATCTCATTGCATCGTAGATCAACCCAAACAACATTCGAATTTGAATGAATGAGGGTTGAGACATGTCCGGAGAAACAAGAGAGACGCACACGCTGGGGGTTACTTCCACATTTCGAATCTTGAACAGACGTTTGAGGGTGGATTTCTCGAATGGCTGACCCTTGACCTGAGGCCCACTCTATCCTTCACTCACTCTCACTTTTGCCACGTTTTCTTCTACCCTCTCACGGGTGCAGTTATCCCATCTGTTATCCCCTTCCAGTCCGAATACCCCTGTACGCGGGACCCAAAAATGTACACACACGCTTCCTGGAAAGTTACATTTGTCTCCCGATAATTATACTCTCAGTTCAATCGTATTGACGCTTCGTGTCAACTCATATCTCGTACTTCAGATAATTAATCAAGCACATAGGATTTTATCACTGACGACTCTATGCTGATTTCTACGTAAATATTTTTTGAAAGTCCTACACACCTGTCAGACGAGCTATCCCATTCTTGATAGCGTTCAACACATTTTTCACTCTGAACATCACACATTCATATTTACTAAATCGTAAGTAGTCGCGCAATTTACTCTTTAAAGTTGATGGCGCGAACAGAAATATATGATATAATTTTTTTTCACTTAACAATTAGTGTCAATGAATCAATGATTCCGAAAAGTAAAATAAATCCATTAAATAAAATCATGTTTCGTCACATACTAAATAAACAACCGGCAATATTAATGAATATTAATTTAGTTTTCAGCAATGTTGTACAAAAGATTGTCAAAACTCGATGGCATAAACAATAACGTGAAGAATTTTTCATGCATAATTATTTATTTACATTTATGTAGATATAATTCTAGTATGGAAAAGCATGTTGAAAAATATTATTCCATCGATAGGTGCATTATTCATATGGATAGAAGAAAAAAATCTATGCCTTATTTTCTTGCGAGGCTAATGCATAAAAGAATATGTGAAAGTTGCTTTTTTCGCAGTGATCTATACATCGAATATAAAAGTTGTGACAACAATGAGCGAGAGGAATTAAATTATTGTTATTGTCGCTCCAGCCACACCCAGGTCAACCTCTCTTATGCATAATCGTGGTACATCGATGAATTCAGGACAAATTTGTATTTTAAAAATAACAAAACTAATGTTCTCGCAAATAAAAAAGATAACTCTCATTACTGAAAATACTGCACGATGAATAATTATCTCGAATTAGCCCAGTTGAAATGAAAACAATATAATCGTTCGAAGAGAAATCGAATTTTCGAAACGTTCTTTCATAATCTCAAAATCAGAAAATATCGAGAAGGACTTACAGCGACTCTGCTTTCCTTGAGACGAAGACTTACAGCCAAAGCCTCTCGCATAAAAACATCCGGATAATGACTCGATAGAAAAGCTCTCTCGAGTTCCTCTAGTTGTCGGCTACTGAAATTCGTTCTGCTTCGTCTTCGCTTGCTTCCACCTTCATCAGATTCTCCGTCAAAACCTGAAGAAGGAGAAAAATCGAAGATAAGTAAAAATTGGACGTGTGGCATTTTCAATTTGAAGAATCTCCCTAAGATAGCAAATTCAATCATCTTTATCGGAAGAATCAAATAAAAAGTCATTGAATTATGTACGGATACTGTATTGATTTATGTCTAATATGTATTATATCTTTCTACGTATCTCCGTATATGTGCATATTTTTCAAGATATGTTTACTTCATCGCCCTGAATTTTCGAATAAGAGAGGACAACTGAAGCAACAAAGCAAGCAGATAATGTATACATGTGATATTGAATAAGCATGGAATATCGAAATTTCATGGGAGACAAAAAGAGAGAAAAATCGGCATTTTCAACGTTATCAGAAATGGGGCATCTTTCCTCCAGTATAATACATACATATATGTAGAGACATAAAGTCATATGAATACAAATATATTAACAATAAGTCTGACAATCGAGAGGGGGGGGGGGGGAGAGGGATGTGAACAATGAGTGAATTTCTATTACTGATCTATTTCTGGTATAGTAAAAAAAGTGATTTCCTCAAATTCCTGTTAACTAAGCTTATTACTGGATCCGATAATACAACACCGCGAAGAGAGAAAGAAAAAATTGTTACTTAAATCCAACTACTTCACTCCCCTTTTTTCAGTGGATCTATTTCTGTAATCAATGGTAACTTTTACAATGGTAACAAAGTACGTAGGCCGTCCGGGTATTTGGCAATTGCTCTAGTGACGAATATCCAGCATGAATAAGCTTGTCCATCGTTATAGAAAATGTAGTTTTTCTATGAGATTCTAGTAGTGATAGGTGACTGAAATTGTGTCGAAATATCGCCAACTGTTTTGACACAAATTTTCCATTCATTCCTTGCGCGATTTTTCACAACCTTCTAGGGCTTTTGAGCATCGTACAAAAAATATAGTTAGAGAGTGGATTTGGGAGTAAA
This sequence comes from Venturia canescens, assembly GCF_019457755.1. Taxonomy (NCBI): domain Eukaryota; kingdom Metazoa; phylum Arthropoda; class Insecta; order Hymenoptera; family Ichneumonidae; genus Venturia; species Venturia canescens. The sequence continues at coordinate 10,210,859 of NC_057428.1, forward strand.
ATCAACAAGGGGATAAAATCGTCGAAACGTGAAAACTTTATTTGGGAAACATATCAAAACGAAGGGAAAATATTTTTAGGTATTCTATAGGCGACGGTCGTATCCATGATGATCGATAATAATAAAATAAAAAACATTAGTAATTGCTAATGTAATCTTCCGAGACTTTTGAATATAATCTGGAGACCGTATTTTGAATATAATCTATGATCGTATTTGAGTCGTCTCCAAATATACAAAAATTAAAGAGTATATGATACAGCTTTAAACATTTCATTAGAATACAAATTTTGATCAATGTAAAGATAAGGGTGAGAATTGACACCAGTTTTTATATAAGCACTTTTGTGCTAAACATAGGGGAAACCGTGGCAAAATGGGATACCCGAAAAATTCAGTAAGTGTTTTTGATTTTTTTTCTCAACTTTGATATTTCTCCGAAAATGAAGAAAAAATATATTTTTTCCAAAATATCATGTTTTTTCTTTTTTTAATTTTCATTACTGTCTACGACAGTAATCGAAAATATAGAGAAACATGGCAAAGTGGATACCATAAGCAACTAAGCTAGATGTGTCGGTTTACATATGTGCTGTCAACTACTGTTGTGCTGAAAAATTGATTTTTCACAGTAATTTTTCATATTCTGTCAAAAAAAGCAATAAGGTAAAGTAAAAAATATTCTTCTGACGATTCTGACTAGATGTCTCGCATGTACGGTGAAATTGAATGAAATTTGAAATTATTTTTAAAAAAATGGGGCAAAGTGAACTTTTTGAAAAAAAAATGTTATGTCCACTTTGCTCAATTTTTTTATAAGATTCAGATTTTATTTAATTTCACCGTACATATACGAATGAAACAAACATTTCAGTTTCTTAAACCTTCTTAAAGACACATCCTGAGTTTGAAAAAAAGTTTTTGAAAACTTATATTATCTTCTACTTTTGGCACACTCCTTTGCCTCAAAATTTAAATTTTCAGAAAAATCCACTTTGCCTCGAGTGGCCACTCGAGGCAAAGTGCTCCCCTATTTTGGAGGACCATCATCGGTGGTTACACCTGCACACAGACCATGTGCCCAATCCGCACAACTTTAACACCGAATCTATAATTCGGTGAATGAAGGATACAAACTTTTATAAAATAAAAACACACCCAAGGTGCATTGAATGAAAATTGTAGTAAAAACAAATTTCACAAATTTTTGAGGGAAATTGCCCCGGTAAAATTTTTTTTTTTTTTTTAAATTGAAAAAAATTTCAGTACATTTCTTGGTTTTTGGGAGTAAAAAATAAACGGAACTTTTCAAACTCCTGAAAAGTTTAATATTTCCTTAGGTATCCCGTTTTGCCCTGCGCTCCCCTCTATATTTCTCTGTATTTATTATGGTGCAAGGAGAAGAAGAGATGAGATAAAAGAAGAATCGCATTGATGGCATATACGTATGCTAATATGAGCCTCGTAGAATTGAATAAAAGATCCGGAATTATGATTGACTCTTCATCCCTCCACGTTGCTCGATCTCCCGTTGCCGCATATATAACCAGTGAAGGAAAGATATGAGTAGATGGGAACGAAATGCCCAGAAGCAGCAACTGACTTTATCTTTATGGTGCACATACGCTGTATAAATATATATTGTATAAAATTGGCCCACGAGCGAAACAAGAAAATGGAATAAAAAGTAATGGCCACATTGTTTGGGCACTATCTCCTCTGAAACAATATCAGACTCATTTTATATATTATTTTTTTTACGATTTTATTTTTATCTGATTGCGCGATTGATTAAAGATTGCCGTTAGAAAATTTTTCTCTCTTCTGCTCTTCTTCTGTACCACGAAACTGACTACGATTTTGCAATCCTTGTAATATAGCGCGGGGAGCTTCTACACATCGTCAATTTGAGTATTAATTCTAATTCCAGCTTCAACCAACGGATGCTGCGTTACGACTTTTCTATAAAGAGAAAAAAAATATGGATTTCGTAATTTCAGTGAAATGATTCTCTCATTTACAAAAAAAAAAAAAAATAGAACGTCAGCATAACTAGAAGAAGTTGGAGAGAATTTGATCATTCGCATTTTGATTCAAAGACAAAACAGCCGATGCCGTTATGTCCACGCCGTCGGTAAATCACTCACACGATCATACTTGACGGAAACCTGAAAAGATTCAAACCTTAATTGATGATAATGAAAACGAACCAAAAATTTTGGAACAATTCAATCACAACTACGTAGAAACACCATTTGCACTTGCTGGTCAAACACCTTTCACAATTGATTATATATAGTTAAAAATCAAATGAAATACAAATGTAGGGTGGTTAGACCTTAGATATGAGGAAAGATATGTGGTTCCATTCAATTGATATCTTTTTGAAAATACGTGTTGTACAAAACCAAAGATATTTTAATCTTCGTATATTCTGTCATCAGAGATTTGGTTAGATGAAAACGCAAGAAATTCCAAATTTGGATTTTTTTTTCATTTTCATGCGAAATTGAAGAAATGAACTTGGAGATGCACAAAAGCGGACGGCCGAAGGTACGATTCTCGAGGACCGTTGACCCACACTCTTGAACACTCCTCGGAGTCATCTTTCGGATGTCTCATAAGGAGAAATCTTTTCCTTCTTTTCTCCATGTCCTTCACTTAATGGAAAGAAAGAATGAACGAGCCAGAATGCGCGATGCTTACCGGAGGCGATGAAAAATTGCACGGTTACCATTAATCTACGTAATTAGCTGGGATTTATCGGTGTCTGCCCCGGCAAACCGAGCACAAAAAATTATATGACGATATCTATACATGTATATTATTTATAAGCGAGAAATGCGAAACATACAGAGTAGATACGTCCACATATATGGGGGGATATGAGAGCTGCTTGAGAGAGATGGATATCGATTGGGTCGCTCATTATTGATAATCCATAATCCGACAACGAGAGCTCGATATGGTCGTATGCCCGCGAGTCTCGTTTTTCTCGGGCACATACGGTGGCAGCTTGAATGATCGTCTCCCGGTCTTTTTTCTGCTCTATATGCAGATATATATGTGTATCTGTAGTACATACGTCTGTCGATATAAGTACATGAGTAGTTGAGATACATGTTAAAAACGAAACGAAAAGGTTCATAAAGAAACGCCGATAGCCCTTCGGCCATATTTTCACATGAAACGATTCGGTAAATCTGTTTACCGACTCTCTGCATCAAAGAAGATAAGATACATCGATAAATTTGCATTGATTTTTAATTCGAGAAACGTTGAATTTACTTCACACAAGAACCTTTCAAAATGATTTCATAATTGTAAAAAAAATGGAGACCAAAATCTTTCCGGTATGATCCCGTATTTTAGTAAATTCATGTTTAATTGTGTTCCGCGATATGCTCCCTCAAAAGTCACGTTCGTGATACTACCATTGCATTCTACACACATTTGTCATAAATTTTTAGTAACACACATTTTTTGTCCGACTCGCTACTTAAATTTAGACTCCCGCCCATGCCAATCCCCAATAATAAGATCTCCGTTCTATTGTATTGTGTCTGTTAGGCAGAAAAAAACATTTTCGGCCAATTTAAAAAATGTAAAAAAGAAAACTGATGAACAATGATAGTTCATTTTCATAAAGTAGCGAGAAAGAAAATAAGGAATTATGGAAAATAAATGAAAAGCTTAGAAAAAAAGACGCAACGGAAAAGGAGTTGAAATCAGTACGAGACGGTCATGTTTCTCGTTGCCTTCCGCGCTTTCTTGTGTTCCCACGGGAAAAAGGGATGATTCTCATAGGAACAAAATTGGCATGCACTCAATTTTACTCGTACCGCGTATCGCAGTAAACTCCAATTACGTGCACCGCAAATTCAGCTCTACTTTATCAGTCCATCCTTGCTATTGAAGGAAAGCCAAGTGACGTTCTGTATTTTTCACATTGATCGAAAAAGACATTGCGCCCTTTCTGTTTCGATTCCATTCCAGGCAGCAAGTGGTGCTCAGAAAAATATCTTTCTCAACAGATATAAGAAACAGTTAGTTTCTAGAACCTTAACAAAAGCTCATCGAAATAGGACATACTCAAGCTATTCGGAGTATTGAAGGCCTGAATTAGTTACTCTGAAGGAGGCAGATACAAATAAAATCCACCTTGTCCTAGAAAAGAATAATGAGGCACCCTCGGACGGCATAAGCTTACCAGAGGTTGAGAGACACGATCATGACTTTGGCTCCGAAGCAAATAACTTATCGAGTACTCTCGATTCGAAAATAGGTTTCGAAGAAGTCACAGGTCCCCTAATATCCGCTAAAATGTCGCGGTACAATAGGCCAGAATAACTGACAGGGAATTAAAAACTGAAGGAAACATGGATTCGATTGAAAAATAGATGCTCGCACATTGAATCTTGAGCAGATCTTCAATTCAGCATATCGTCCCTGTCACTACCCTTGAAAACATTGACAAACGGCCCAGCAAGGTTTCAGTACCTAGACAACAGTACTCAACCATCGGCCCACCATCGAAAAATGTGCTGAAACTAGATTGGGTGAAAGTCTGAATGATAACTTGGGTCCAATGGTGAATCTCACAGTTGGCCCAGGGTCGTCTTCAATATCTGCCCATTAGTTCCCCAACAGCAAGCCAATGGCCGGATGTATCGAGGTCGTTCGTTGGCCCAAGATAATTTCATTGGTTGACCGGTCCTCGGTCACATGGTGGACCGATCATGAGTACCGGTAGAAGGATGTAAATTTATTTTTTTTTAAATATACAATCGTATCATTGTTAATGCAGATATTTATTTCAAAGCATTCTTTCATAAAGTAGCAGTGAATGGCATTATTTATTTTTTTCATCATCCAGAAAAATTTTCGGGATTCAACAAAAACTTAAAAATAAAAGTAATAATATTAAATAAATATTTATGAAGCCAAATGTGTGCAAATAAGCCAACGAAAAGAAAATATTTTTTTTACGAAATTACACTTTGTTCATATGAAGAATGTATATGAACTATGTATTACCGATTTTCGAAGTACCAGCAGAAAAGAAAAAAAAACTTTCAACTGTATCTTTTGTTAATCTTAAAAATAAAGCAAAAAAGAACATAGAAAATTATTGGGAAACGAAAACTTTCTTAGCAATGTAAGAAACCGATTATTCTATATCGGATGTCGCAACGGGTTCAGTGGTAGGCGTAGGAAGCTGATTGGTGCGTTCACGACGACCACCTTCTCGGTCACCAGCACCTGCGAACCACCGACTTAGTTTCGTTGAAAGCCCGACAAGCTCCGGACCATCAGAATACTTTTCTCGCAAAATTTCTGCAATAAAACAAGAATACGTTGATAAAACAAGAACTAAGATTGAAGAAAATGTAAAATTTTTCTATCACTTTACCTTTCATACATTCAAATGTCAATGTTGCGCTGAAATTCAATTTTGTTTCGGCGTTCTTGACTTTTCGGCCGCATCCACTGTATTTAATTTGTACAGCTTTACTCATGATCGTTGAGACCATGATACCAATGTCTTTTTGAATCGAAGTTATTCCGGCTACAGAAGACTTTAGTAAGATAATCTGCAAAGTGAAAAAAAACCTTTAATTTTTTAACTATACTCACAAGCTTGAAAATAATCTCTGAATCATTTTTATACTAACCAGTGCACTTTTTGTTTCTGCATTTTCATCCTGTAGAGACTTGTCGAATTTCAAGAAATCTTCCAAATTATTAATAGGAAGCGCGGTAGTAATTACTTTTCGTGCTTCTGACCCATGCTTCAATGCTGATTTCGACGAAAACATGATATTATTATTAATTTCGACGATTTTTTTGTCCAAGTCGTACTGGAGACTTCTTTTTGCAGAATCTATTGCTCGCATCAGATCTCGTTTGATTTCATTTAATTTTTCGTCAATATGACGCTTTAAATCATCTACGAAAGAAATTGTGTAAACTCGCAAATGATACAATAATAATAATGGCCGGAAAAGCGTTAACATTAGACCTACCATTTTCGTTGCGTTTCGAATTTCCGTTTCCATCTGATAATACACGGTCGCAGTTGATGGATCTATTTTTATTTGGCGATGGCATCCCTTGCGTATCACCTATTATTAGAATCTATCGTTAATCAATCCGAAGTACAACTGCTACACATTTTAGAATAAATAAAACATACCCAAGATATTCGATAAATGGAGACTATCATTGACAGGTAGAGGATTTTCTTTATTGAGATACGACAGTAGTTGTTTTTCCGAAACGGAATCCAAAAGTGTCAGGGTTGTTTCGTCGTTGTCAGTGTCAGTGCTTGGTGCCGTTTCAATGTTTTTTAGGCATCTTTTTAGACGTCGAAAACCTTGTTCATAGTCATCTGTAATTGGATAAAACATATAATAAAATGCTGAACCAATACATAGGATATTGAAAATGAAGTGAAAAAAGGCAAGCAATAAAGTTCGTGTGATCTGCTGACGAAACCATAATATTGTGTTCGCAGCATAACTACGGGCGTATATCGGGAGACTGTGCGGGTACCAACGCTAGATCACGTGACCACCGAAAATTTTGTTTATACCCGATGCGGGCAAACCTTGGCGAAACAATGGGCCTGAACGTTTAGATACGTGTTCATGAGAAATTTTATGTAATATATATGGTCACGGACACATAATGAATCAATGAAAAGATACTTGTAAATGATTTATACTTACGTGCTTCAAAAATGATGCGAACAACAGCATAATCCATCCAATTCGAACGTGGTTCTTTTTGGTTTTTCACCCATTTCTGAATTTTGCTGGGACTCGCGTTCGGATATTGACAACGTAGCCCAGTGGTCGTCGATACTACCCATGACCGTGGAACTAAATCAATGACCGGGAAATTTTCTTCAGTGAATTCGTCGAATTCAACGACGAAAAATTTCACTTGATCTTCGATATTATCCATCCTGAAACACACAGAAAAAATGCAAAATTTGGTGATCAAGAAACGTGGTAGTGGCTGAACGGCAAGTATTAAATCGCTATATTAATAACGGATCATTCTTACCTGTAAGTTTTAATACTGCGAATAGTATCTTTCCGGGGCGAATGACACGATTCAACACGTTCGACACGTTAGCACGTAATTACTGGTCTGGTCACCGAAAACACCGAGTGAGGACTGACACGAAATCTTGAATTTTCGAGTACTGCGCATTAATGGGCGCATATCGGTAGAAACGAAGAAAGCCGACGATTTTCTACGGAGGGCTTACGTTGGCGAAGAAATGGGCGCCGATGCTTCAACACGTACTCGTATCGGGAGTCTTTGAACGGAAACCAACTTCATCATTTTTCGTTTGAATTAATTGTGAAGTAAATTAACAGCAAATCGAGCAGAATTTGTTCGTATTTCAAAACATTTACAATAGATTTCTTCTATAGGCACGACGATTGATTTGTCGGAAACTTCCAGAATCTCCTTGAAACCAAATTTCTGAGATGAATCTGGGCGAGAGAACAGATCACCAGTTTTTATTACCGGAAATCCTTCCACAGCAAATTTTCTACTCTGCTCATTCGTTAAATCATTCTGTTTTTTCTCCACAATGTTGTTGATTATCATTAATTTTCCGTCTTTTAATTCTACAACATTATCTGGTCGTTTTGATTTAATAAGCATTTCTCCCACCATAACTCCTTTAATAACGGCCCCTTCGAGAACCATGCTATTACATTTTTTTCGAATACGTATTTTTTGGCCGGGCAGACAATCGACTTCCGTTAGTCGTTTTACCACCTGAATTAAGGGATATTTCGGAGTTCGTATCAATTTTTTAAGTTGCCCCAAGAAATTTTCTGCCCAAAACGCCGAGATTTCGGTTAGTGGCAATTTGAAGTGTTTTACGTCGTCCGAAATATGAATTAAATTATGGACATTCAACACCTGTGAGCCTGGTCCATATAATGATGGCATTAGGGATACAAATTCTCGTAGTAAGATATTCGCATAATCCGCATACGGCACAGCAAGTTTTTTACTGGAAAGAATACGACTTGCCACTACCAGCAGCAGAAAATGTTGATAATATTTATGTGGCAATACGTCACGAAGAACCACTGCACCAACATACAGCAGTATGGTCCTGTATTGCGTTGCTTTCCATTTTGCCACTTCGCGTATTTCAAATATTTTTCTTTGGAATTCAGCAGGTACTGAACCTTTCAATAAATCCAGTAATTGCTTTAAAAGGTTCAACTGCGCTCGTGTTAGACGTTGCCGACTTTTTCCCTGTGTCCACTTCTCTAAAAGCAATTTCATGACGCCTAAAAGCAGTAAATGCATCGAGTCCAATGGCACTCCTTTAATAATATCGAAATCTGTAAGACGTAATAGTGGCGACAAGAGATTTGGCAAATGATGATCGCCGCCTGTGTGCATACGGAAAGATTCATTCGTGTGCTGCTGACAATAAATTTCAGGGTACACACGTTTATTCTCAATTGTGATTCCTTTTACAACACATCTTTCACATGCGAAAAATCCGGTAGCGTTCTTGCAACACTTTATATACGCTCGTGCTGGAGCATCACAAATCATTGCTGCAATTTCGAATGTATATTTCTTATCGTTGAGCACAACTCCATTTTGAGTCAAGTCTTCGGCTTCAGAAATAAAATCTGTCATGAAGTGTTCAACATCGTTCGGCTTCGAGTCTCCTAAATAAATCGCCACAACAAACGGTAAAATATCAAAGTTTTCATGATAAACTTTACATATTATAGGCCAAAACTGTTTATTGGAGCTGTTATAACATTGTACACCGTCAATGTTCACGAAAACTTTAATATGACTATCTTTGTATATTTCCGGTAAGATTGTCTTTTTCAATTGATTTTTTATACCAATATATACGAAGCTTCCTTCGGTTTCCTTTCGGCTAATCATTGTCTTTTTATTGGTGCAAGAAACGTTTCCCAATAAAGTTTTTGCCGTTTGTGGAAGGTTACTATATCCTTCAGATCGTAAAAGCCGTAACAAATCGGTTAAAACATTGTGTCTCAACGTTTTCGCATGTTTTAGTGCGAACATTCTTAATTTGTCTTCGAACGAAATTTGATTTTCGTCGTACCGTTGCTCACTTTGTTCATCTTCGCTATGTATGCTTTCATTATTAGTACTATTGCCGTCGCGTAAATGATCTCCAAATGCTCTGTTTTGATTACTGTTTCCGCTGTTTTGACCACTGCAATCGGGGCTCATATTCATATCAATTTCCTCATGATGATTTTCCAAACTTTTTTCACTGCAGTCACCGTCACTATTGCGATCTGTATTAATAGAAAAACTTTTCTCATTTTTCTCACGCTTACGATCATCGTATATTTCTGTTTCTGGAATTTGTATATTTTTTTCCGGCACTAAAACGTGAGGATCAGGGAAGTTTTTCAATGCTCGATTTTTTTTAATGCGATAATATCGTTTTGACATTGTGCTGATATATTACATTACAATAAACACAATTCAAAAAACTTTATTGCTCAAACGTGGGCCTACATTGGAGAAACACTGGGTAATAATCTTTTGCCACGAATACGCGTATGGTCGTTGTCGAAGGATTCACTTCAAGAAAAATGAAAATAAAAAGACAAGCTGGCACTAAAACGGTAACTCGCAGATTAATAATACGGTTGTAACATATGTAAGAAATATGTCATATCTCAAACTCGCGAAAAGTGGTTATTTATAGCTTATATGAGAGACTAACAAAATCACGAACAGTGCAGGCAAGACTATTACGAAAGACATGACCATTCGCGGAACGTAACACGCGTACAAAGCAGCTCAAGCAGTCAAACGTACGAGGTACTATACAAAGGTGACTTTGTAAATGTATACATAAGTCGAATAACTAACAGAAAATATATATGTTCGAAACACTCATAAACTACGGTACTGAAAAAATAGTTGGTTCAAAGTTGGGCCATACATGCGTGCCAAGGTTTATTAATATTCACGAGATAGCAGTGGCCCAACCCTGGGGATTCAATAATTCCCAATTCTTCATTCAGTCATCGGTTATGAAATGATGCAAATGATCGGCCCATCGTCCGGCATAAAATTCGACACCTATGATCGGGATCAATTATGAAGCCAAAAGTGGCGCATCGTCAGTCGTCAGTAAAACGCCAATACTCGATCTAACAATCGGCTACATGGTGGTAAGTAAATATGGCACAAAGTAGGCTCAGTCATGGGTTTCAATGGTCGGGGGTTCAGTATTGTCACGGGAGTCGGCCATATTGTAAGCATTGGCGATGTTTTCAAGGGTAATGCACGCAATGACAGGAACGATCAAATCGTTGAAAGCTTGTGAATTGCGGTGTGTTGAACAGGCGTTAGGCACACAATCTCTGTTAATCTTAAAATGTAATCACCAGAAAAATTGGAGTTCCTGAAACATCTTGGAACAGTTGGCTTAGTTCGCTCGATCGTTGAATCAGTCCAGTGGAGCCATAATTCGAAAAAGTACAATCCAAGCTCGCGTTAATGGTTCCTTCACATAAACATTGCCGAATGTAAAATTGAGGAACATAAAAATCTACGTCCAACGTGAATGGTATAATCGAACGATTACGACAAGTCGGAAATCAGATTGAAGTTCTTCTTTCCAGTTTCGAAATCAGATCATTAATCACGATTTCAAGCTTGAAACGACTGAAAATGTATGCATCAAGACTGAGCATTAGAAACTGGAAATTGCTGAGCAATTACTAACAATCAATTCTTCCATGGACACACTCGATCTCGAAAGGAATCAGTGCATATGTGTAAGTGCACTCAATGTTAGCTCCGTCGGTTCTCCAATTCACGAGCGCGTTTCCGACATGGCAATTTATTTGGAGGCATCCCGTGTGGGGTAGGGAGCGTATTGCAAAGGTCGGAGCAAAGGCATGAAGACTAAAAAATGGAGGAAACCGCATATCAATCAGTTAGAGTTAATCGCCGTATTCTCAAGGTCGATATATTTTGCAACCGACTGAGAAAATTGCGATATATTACTTCGAGTTGACAACGCAGCAGGTTTTCGCTCAGGGATGTTAAGTAATTTTAATTTAAAATTTTGGGAACCATGTGAATCCCGAAATATATGAATCTTGCGTCGTACACCCGTTCTTATTGTTAGTGAGCGGTTCATAGCGAGACGCAAGAGGTTGATGGAGAATCTCAAACTGCACAATGGGAAACGGGATACGAGTTATCTGATAAGGATTTTCAATTAACTAGATATCGACCTTTCCCATTCACAAAACAAATACTACGTGTGAATGTAATATATTTTATGTTGAGAGGCTCAGAATCATTAGCAATTGATTGGAAACTCTGATTTTTTTTTTTGCCTTTGTCGTTCTTTTTCTTTACGTTCTAAAGATTTTGCGGAAAATTGATTGAACGAAATCAAAGTGCTGTGGTTTCATTTTAAAACAATTCAACCGTAGTTCCCGCTATCCTGTCAGTCATAAATATGAGATCCATAAACTTTGTACCAGATTCAAATTTCCTTCGCTTCTTCTACAGAGAATCGTACCCCAGCGATCAGCGTCGTGTACCCGACTGCAGGCAGTTGGTCCGGGAAGCGTTCCATCGAACAAATATTCCAGAAGGGACCATTAATATCATGATTTTTCCGCAATACAATTCGGATCTCGAGAGTGGTGAACGTTTGTCTGAACAAAAGAGTCGCGACCCGCGAACAGATACGACACCTGATGTCTGATCTTTCTGACACAAGAGTTTAAGAAAGCAGGTAGATTCAGTGATTTTCCAAGGTGGGGAAAATTAACGCCTACAAAATCTCAATACGACCCCACCTGGAATCACCAAATCGCGTTATCGTGTCTATGAAAATAGTATCTTCACGGTCAGATATGTTCGAAATGAATACCAAAGCTCCGGTCACAGGTAAGCATAGGCAGGCTCTGAAGAAAAATAGTTTCAAGTTTTTTATAATATTGGTCTTTCTCGCCAATCCGTGAGAAATGGACATGCTATACTCTGGAGAAGGAATACTGTTGCTGTAATGAGCTCGCGTAAGCATATGAATGAATTCCATAAGCAAAAATCCATCTTCTACACAATTTATCAAAACGCAGTCGGTGGCGAGAACAGTTTTGTTTACAGGTGTATTCAGAACGGACAGAGTTTTTGGTCGAGGATCAAAACAGAATGGAAAGCGACATAATCCATGAATAAGTGCGCATTGCAAAAAATAGACACAGAAAAAAACATAGGACAGAATCTGATTTTCTTTTCAGGAATTACCCTAGTGTTGGTAATAATCGAACAGCTCGGAATAGATCTCATGAAAAATTTCTCAAGCTCATTCGGGGAAAAACGTTAGTTGAGAAAAAAATTTAAGATGTGTCATGCATGTTTGATATGAAGTTTCAATGTTTTGACTTAAGAGTAGTGCAAAAAGAGACTGACTGAGTCATGACTTATATCGTGGTCAGTGTCGCGTGCATGCACGCGAGCATTCACTGGTAAACACTCCGTGCAACCAGAAGTTCCCTCTTCCAATGCTATTTTTCGCTCCATTCCTCTTGTTCGTGGCCTCAGAACTTTCGCTCATTTTCTCGCTGACTTTGCTACACTTGTACAGTGCACACGAAACAATCGCTCACTTGTCGCCTCGCGATTAGTCGATTAGAACGAGCCAATAATTAATTTTGACACCTTTCTTTGATGATTTTAGACATTCTACTCGCATCTTCCTCTTTCTTCACTATCATTATTAGAATGCAATTATTTTTTCTTGCTTTCAACAAGACGAATTTTTGGATATAAATAATGAATTATAATTTTGATCTTGATACCAAATACATTACATATGAATTTAGATGTGCGAATATTAATAATGAACTAGAAAGAGGAAGATTTTTCTGGGAATTTTCTTTCTAATCACTGTTCGCTCATTGCTTTGGAGTGTCTGAGTTGCAAAAGAGGATTTGGCACGAATTCTACGGAGATAAGCTCTCGCGTAGGGTGGTATAATCTCTGATTTACGCGATTTAAAAAAAATATATACTAAAAAATCGTACGAGAGTGAATCAAAGGCAAGAGTTCTGAGTTACAAGCTACACGGAAGCTGGCGGTGGTTAAAGCGAGGGGAAAAGATAGAGCTCCGTATTTGGCAAAGTATTAGCAGTAGTCGCAATCCCGTTTAAATCGAGGGTAGTCTTGTTAAGCGAGGGGCCAACAGGAGTCATTAGCGAAGAAGCCGAAACGACGTTGTACCAAAATCGAGGTCCCTGGGTGGCCGCCATCGCAGTTTTGCCTCTTCTCTCTCCGACTCTATTACTCTCGCCTCCAGACTCCCCATAAAATGTATCTCTCCCTTCCTCTTTCCCAAAAGCCTCTTACCATCACACCGCAGAATTAACCGAAACAAGAGAACTAGATTGCCGAGTGAATTTTTCGTCCCTAATTTCCTCTGCTCGCCATGGAGACATTCTTCATTGTAAAAATCGGCTTTTCCGCCAATTCTTGTTCATCAATCTACAAGAAAATATTTATCAATCATTTCGAAACGTTGCAAATTTTATTGGCCACTCTGCCTCCTTCCATACTCAAGCTTCCGTTCTGACTTAATTTTGTTAATTTAAAAAAATATTAAAATTACGAGGAGATGTAGTTGCAACAAAAAACACTTCATACAGCGTTTCATAATCAGTCTGATGAAGAAATTATTTTTCCGTTTTCCAAAAATGTTTTGTTGTATGAAAAATATCTTCAAGAATATTGAAATAACCTAGTCGGCATTATTTTTACAAAGTGCAGCGATACATCAATGTTCATCTCATAGAAAATCAGCATTCACTAATTATTCTTAAATTGCATCGGATTTATGAAACCACAGGCCAGATTACTTGAACAGGTGGTATTCTAAAAAGCAAAGAAAAAATTTTTAAAAAAATTTCCGCAGAGTGCACAAATGTATATTAATATTTCGAATGCTCCAAAGGTTGTCAACATCGGCCACGGATTGATCCATGTTTCTTGTCTTCTGGAATGAAAAGTTGAAATATTTACGATAGTCCATAATATTTTTCAGGGAGAAAAATTGCTCCAACGAAATAAGCCATTGAGTCCCCCCAATAACCTCCAAATTCCACCTTCTTTTTTCAGATTTCGTCTTTTGACTTACTTTCACTACAATGATAGTATGTGATCGCTTCGATAATACTGAAATGCGAATATCTTTTTACAATAAATTTTCTAACGACTATTAAAAATGGCTGGTGATTGTCTCCGGTAAAATAGTTGATGAAGTCGTTTGGGAAAATGATTTTCGGGTTCAAACGTGAGGTTTGGATTGAATGTAGCAATAAAAAATATTGAGCATATAGTACGAGGCAAAGAATAGAGACATTACATCACGTAGCATATAACACATTTGTGTATACATGTATGGAGACTCATTGATGCACGGATACAGGTTTCAAATTCACACTAATGCAAAAGAGCTGAAGTACAAGGGTTTATTAAGCTGTAAGGCGTTAACTGGCATAAGGCGTCGAATAGGTGGGACACACACTCAAAAACAGACACATACGAATATCAACCTATACGAGACTACATATAGTGATATGTATGAACATTTCCTTCGGGTTTATATGCTATCGAGCTCTTGGTTTGCGTGCAGGACAAGCTGCATTTGCATCTAGACGCCATCAATCCTTCTGACGCCCGGTTCGCGCGCGAACCTTTCCACCCTCCTTCGTCCCTCGTCTTTCCCTCTTTCCCTCCGCCTCTTCCTCCTCTATTTCTCACCGACTGTGGGTGCCCCCGTAGCATCACCGACTTCTCCAGGCCCCCTTTTTTACTCCCAAGAAGCCCTGCAACAACACCCCCTTTGCTTTATACTCTTTCACCTTGCCGTCTACCATACTCGCGCCAGTCCTCTTCGTCAAAACCCAACCACCTCCGGCTCCCGTCGGACGAGTTTGAATTAAATATCTTCGGTAATGAGAGTCGGCTCGTCGACTTCTACCATACCATATTTTCCTCTCACTCTCTCTCTTATTTCTCTCTGTCTTCGCTTTTTGCTTTTTTTTTTGTCTTGTATATTATAACTTTCCTTACACTGTTGTGAAGCCCTCTTTATATCGGGCTATAAACTTTTTTGAATGCTGCAGCGCCTCTAATGGTCAGTTTTCTCAATTATCCTGGTCTCGTGTATTCGCCTCGGTACTCACGATAGATTGCGTTCAGCTCTGGAAAATCGGGCTCGGAGTAAATAAAGCAATTGTAGCGTGGAAACGAAATGCAAAGATATGAGGATTTACTTACATCAGCCATAAAAGTAATACAAAGATGAATATTTAATTAAAAGTCCTTTCCGTCTCATTATAATGCAATAATTCATCCGTTCATTCGAAACGAAGAGAATCAAAACGATCTCACCAGGGGACAGAAAAATCTGAAACGTGTCGTTTCAGAAGCGACAAACACAGGATTACATCGTGGAAAAATTATGACGTTATAGAGCGAAAAGGAGAAAAATTTGAAATATTTTTAAAAAAGTGGTTATTAAGAGGTGATTGTCAGACGTTAAAGAGGCTATCGTTAACCCTCGATGAAATTCAGTGGGTCCCGCAAACTTGTCGTTACGTTTTGCCATGGAAGAGAGGCGCGAAGGTAAAGAAAATGGAGACGCGGTTGCTTTTGCACGCCACACTTCACCTCTCTGGTTCTCGCTCTCCCTAAACTATATACGTCAGGATTAAAAGTGAAACTGAAGTTAAGCTCAACCATTGTACGAGCCGTCAGGTTGAAGTGAAAAAAATTGTTCAAATAAAAAAAGAAAAATAAAACAATAATAATAAAAATGATACTAATAATAACAATGATAATAAAAAAGGGGTGAGAAGGGAGGCAAAAAAATAAAGACTAAGGAGTCGTGTGTTGCGTGCCGGGACACGGGCACCCCAATTACTAACCATGGGTTGTTACCCCCTGGCGTGTCATTTCCCAAAGAATATTATCCGCGTTGCGTGTCCGACGTTCAACGCGCACGCCGCCCTCTTCTTCTTTTCTTATTCTTCTTCTTCTTCATCGCGTCGCCACCACTAACACGTTCTCGTTTTTTTCAATATATGCACAAATACATGAGTATATTTCTAAGGTAAAAGTTTAACGTCTCAAAGCAACAATCCATTGTTCTTAAACCCGTGGTCAAAATTAGATCCCTTATTTTTTTTTCGGTTTGACGGAAGTTGTGTATACTTGAAGATATTTAACATTCTATCGTTCGAAGGGCAATTTTTTTTTTTTTTTTTTTTTTTTTTTACAAAAGCCGGTTTTCTACAGCCTCTTCGAGATCGATCATTTTCCTGATTCAACTGACTTTCCTATTTCCTCTTTTCTCCTCGTCACTATTTATTGTATATTAAGCGCAAAGAGGAGGGGAAATAAATCGTGCGAATCGCGATCGGTACTCAACGGTGCTCGACTTCCAGGTCTCGTTAAGGTTTTGCGAAATATTACCAGCTGATAGAATCGAACCTGGAGGCGTGTAAACAGTTTTTTGTGAAAGATCGAGTTTTATTGAATTTATATGGCTGATTAAATTCTTTTTCCATCTACGCAGGACATTCGAAATACCCGTTATTTTCTGCTCAGGCGAAACTCTGATGTCTCTCAAAT
Organism: Venturia canescens; assembly: GCF_019457755.1. Classification (NCBI taxonomy): domain Eukaryota; kingdom Metazoa; phylum Arthropoda; class Insecta; order Hymenoptera; family Ichneumonidae; genus Venturia; species Venturia canescens. The sequence goes on from NC_057428.1 coordinate 10,227,572, forward strand.
TGTAACACATTTTGATTGCACTAAAACGTTTCCGTCGTTGAATGGTTTTGTGATTTAATAGATTAGTTTCTAAAAATTGCTGCACCTACCTTAATTTCATTAAACATATAAAAAAGCATAACTGCCCCCAGAAGGGAAAAAAGTTTTGAAAAATACTGATATATAATCATGAAACTTATTTCGTTCTCATGAAATCAGAAAAAAGCTCTTTTAGCGGCGGCTCTGGGATATGCGCAGAGAGAGAGAGAGAGAGAGTTGCCGGGACTACCTCTATTCAAGAAGTGACATTTCAAAGTCTGAATACCATTTTCTAGACAGCACCTGACGAATTTTTTCAGAGGCAACCTCGTTGAGATATCCTTTTGACAGGGATATTATTAAAATGAACTTTTATAAAAGCGTTCATATACGATGATCCGGATACATATCGTTTTTGTTTGAAATTTTATTTATTTAATTAATGTTTAACTCACGATACATTTAACGCATACGTGGTAAAAATAATGAATCGTTGAGCGCTCATAATCATGAGTAAATGAAAAAAGTCTTGACTTCCAGGTCTCGTTACGATCTTGCTGAATTACAGGAAAGTAGCAACAAGCGTGCAGCATAGACGTTAACGATTATATCGGTATATTAAAGAAGCCAAAACGTGGTAAGGGAGGGCTGTTGACGTTGCTCGCTTAAATGGATATTATTTACATATACCCAATGTAATACGCTTGGGGATCCTTATTATTATATCTTGGCGAATTTTAAACGGTTGTGCGTGAGCCTTGCGTGTATGCACTCATCACTTTTACATCGACTGTATTTACTTATTCTTATAGATATATACACATATTTCTACATGAACGTAGAAAATGAAAAGAAGAGAGATTGGCGAATCACGAATTCACTTCGTTCGGACCTTCGATAATTGAGTAATTATTCCCCATAAAGTTTTTTATACGATAAAAAACAAAATTCGTGTGACATTTATGGAGCAAAAATTGCAGCACCATTTTTACTACGCGCTTTCGATATTTATATCCATGCTAAAAAAGTTTGACGTTTTTCAGTCTTGTTATTTTTATTGCTTTGTCGCCACAATACCTTAAACGCAAACCGTTTTAGGTCACTTCGGTCATGTGAAAGTGATGTGTCATTCTAGTTTTCTTTCGGTTTTTTGGGTTCATTTTTTATCTATTGTTCGTTAGAATTCATTTTATATATTCGTCGGGAAAACTACATATCAATGCATAAGTGTTTATAAAAAAAAAGCATAGATGTTGAATCACCACGACGCTCAGTATACATTCACCAATTTTCTTTTCACGAACACGCAAATCACAACGCTATCAACTTCACTTTTATTTTATAAATTGAAACGTTCTACAGTTAATAAAAATTTTTCCTGCGATATAATCGCCAAAAACCAAGTACGATTTTTCTTCGGGGGATTCATTTTTCATTTATTACTTCTGTGCAAAGCCCAATTGTGATTCATAAAATTCATTTTGTTTCTTTTTTGCTACTTTTCTATAATTCGATGGTTTCGCTTTACAAATGTCGCCAAGATTATCGTCTACGCGTCTCTGCTCTTCTTTTCCGTGCTTATGGAAAACTTGTGGAAACAAACGCAATACGTAATCGAAATTCAATAAATTTCTCGTAACATCATTGAGCATATTTTGAACAGACTAATGAATGATCTTTAAAAACCTGTTCCCGTGTTTTTGAAAATATAATATGAGTATAATTATGCTAAGTTATTCGTTGATTTAGACATATTTCTAAAGAAAGTCGTGTACAAGTTTTTACGAGCTTGATGGATATTATTGCATAACGTAACTATTTTTAAAACAACTCATCAAAGTAGACAGCATCAAATTCATAACAAAAAAAAAGAAGGATCCTTTTTTGTTTTTATTTCGTGTATCAGTGTTGTGTTGAAATGCTAAATTACTTCTACAAAAGTATTTTCGCAGGTTCGTCCCAAATAAAATATAGAAAAATAAAAATCCGATTCCGTTTGCACTAAAAATAACTTGAGTAACTTATGAGTAATGATAAAATGAGTAAAATTATGAACGAAAAATTCATTGATTCCCGGCATGCAATTGAAGGTTCATTGAAACCTAGATAACCATTAGTTTCATACAGCGTACAAGAAATAAGTGAAGCATACGATAGTTCACAAATAAAATATGCATCAAATTAACGAAAGTGCGCAATTTATTCGCTGCTAATGAATTTTCGTGTTAATCGTACAGAGTGCATTGCAAATCACGTCTCATTACTGTCGGCCGTCGTTTCAAGCGCATTTGTTAAAGCCATTTTTCATGCGACGGGTGCAACTTCTTGCTCCTAGTCAGATGCGGTTTATATTAATTTTCCATAAATTATTAAGGAACATATATTAATGCGTATCAAGTGCGAGGGCAGCTTCTTGACGTCGAGAGAATTTATATCGTATGGAGCGTTCTAATAAATTATATTTCTCGATAACAATGAAGCCCGAGCAGTGTTGCCTTCTGAAAATAAAATCCATGCATCCGACAGTTTACATGGAATTATGTTATCAACGTGAGTATTATATACGTGTAATACATACGAACGAACGTATACATGATACATAAGGGATATAATACGAATGTTGGAGCGGACACGCGACATCGTTATACACACTAATTAATATCTTTACGTGGGAAATGCTGTTATTGCTCTTGGGCCATTGCTGTTCATAGGTATATCACATGATACATAAATGTAATAGCACGAAACAACACAAGGAGAGCAACATCTTGTATAGTATTACAATACATGTATATATAATATATAGACATGAATGGTGCTTGGGTTATAGTGAAGAAAATGAAAAATTATAGTAAAGGAGATCATTATCACCCGAGACAATTAGCGGGGCATATAAATACCCGGTATCTTCGCTCCGTCGGGCGTATCAACCCCTCTCTTCAATAATACACCCTCACAACCTTTTATATTCTTATCTCATTGCACTCGCGCATTACACGAATTACACATATATATTTGAATATAAACACCCATGTGGTAGTGAACGAGTGTATCGTTTTCCTCCCCCCGTAGTTCTATATTACGAGATTACTTCGAATTGTATAACTGCATGATCTCGGTTTCTCTCTCGCGCGCTTCTCAAATAGACATTTTTCAGATAAAAATTCATTTGTTTCTATAGTTTTATGACGTGTGATAGGTACTCACAAATTATTGTGGTTTCAAATCGTCTATTCGTTTGGAGCTCGGGTTCTGGGTTCTGTACTCATGTTTTCTTCTTTTTAGAATGTTACAATCAAGAACAAGCCATATATTCGTATTTTAAGAAACTGTACTTCCAACCTTTTAAAATGTGTGAAGAAAGCTCCATATTTGTAGGATTCAAGAGAGCTCGATCAGAATAGAATATTTTATAATGACGAGATAATCGAGATTTGAGAAATGAATATTCGAAACTCATTGTAAAATGTATTGGAAATGTATTGGAGAAGAGTTTGTGTCAAATGTTGAATACTAATTTAAGAGTACATAAATATTTTAAGAAGTTTGTGAAAAAACTGATGAATTATTTGTGCTTTCAAAGTTCTGGCATTTTTCCCGGATAATTCAATTATTAATTAGCAGCTTATTTCCGTTACGAATTAATTAAACAGAATGATGAGAGAAAATTAAAAGCCAGCAGCATTCATCACCCCCGTCGACCACCCTCAATATTTTTTGTTGTATTTTTTTATTTTCCTCGGAGTTAGTGCGCAAGGACGTGGACGCTACTCAAACAGGATCCTATCATAAAACTTCGAGACCCAATTATTTGCTTCGTGCATGCCATCCCGTAGTGCAGATCTTTCTTTCTTTCTTTCTCTCTATCACGTTGGACTGGGTAATTATGACGCTCGGGGGCAGTCCGCGCGAGATCTGGTCCAGCGGCAACTGGAACAGATCGTCGTAAGAGAATCGTGTCTGCATGGATTTTGCACGTATAAGCAGCATGAGCATATAAATAAGGGGGTTTTCGAATTTTATTCTCGAAGCACAATATATTCGCAGATATCAAATCTCTGCTTTCGCATATATATTCGTATACGTATATATTATACAAGTGTATTCGCATTTATACATATACGTGCTTTATTTCGCTCCGGGATACGCAAAAGCCCGTAAATAATAATCTCCAAACTATATAAACACAAAACTCTCTTTATATATACATGCGGACGATCATATTTCTCATTAAAAAGAGAATAAAAGACGAACACAAAAAAGATATTCAATTTAACTCGGTTCGATTGTACGACGAGAACCGCCGATTGAATTTTATCATTTTACACATGCTAAGGGGACCGTACTTTCCGGTTTGTTTTTAATTCATCGATTTCTATATACATATATTCGCGTATATAAATATATATATGAATGGCCGAGTGTGTGGGTGTGTGTTTGTCCGCGTTTGTTTCGAAGCCAATGGGCACCCATAGAACTGCATAATACTTAAGGAAGTTGTAATTATTGACCAGCATTCATGCAGCAGAGGCGAAATGAAAAATAAATGTGAAAACTTTCCCGAAGAAGTTTCAAACTGGAACGAAATTTTTGTAAACATTTGTCAATGTTAGACAAGGATTTATCACTAATTTTTCAACTTCTTCAAATTTTGCACATAATTTTTTCATCGTTAAAGTATTGAAACATGGATATTATTATAGTTCTAATAACAGGTAGAATTTGGGGTTCCTGTTTTCTTGTCAATTAACCGTCAATCTCTAGTTCAGTAAAGGAACTTGTCGCATATAGGCTCTCCCAGAATTGCAATTTTTTTTAAATTTACTTAATAGACATTCAACCTTCATGTTTCGGTTTTATCTTTTTTGTTTTTTAAATGGAATTTCGTAATCGGAATGCAGCAACCAGAATAAATTACAAAAGTTTACAAAATTGTCACACAATTGGCGCTAGTATCGTGACAAAAGATTTCCTAACATCTCCCTTCCTCCTTTCACTCATCACGAATCTGAGAGAAAATAATATCAGAGCCTGTCAAAATGTTTCGTGATGTTGTACGACCGTTTGACACCTGCTACACACCGCATATCTTCGCGTATCATAATATAATTTAGTTAGTCATTATATTCGACGAGAACCCAACGAGAAGAAAATAAAATAAGAAACAGAAAAGCCAGACTGACATTTCGTGACTCACACGTAGAAAAGTCATCGAAAGCAGCTGGTTGAGAATATATATACGGATGTGTAACAAAATCATGTAAATTTGGTCTAATTTGGGGCTACGCTTTTGGATAAAGATTCTGTCGGGAAAAAAAAAAAATATCCTCGGAGGCCAGCCGAATTTGACAAGATAAAGAAAGGTGTTCGAAAGCTGGTTAATTTACAAATAAAATCTGAATGATCATTACATCCAATTCATCTTCATCCGATGAATTTGATATCTGAAATTTCAGTCGTGTTTGGTGAAAGAATTTTCTTTCGGTAGTCGCGACGCGCGATTAAGTGAAAATCAGTCATTTATTTCCTTTTGTTTTCTTCCAAACTTCGCCTAACAGAACAATGATTTGACTGGTTCAACATCCAAATTCGCGAGCTGCAGATTTGTACAACGACCCAACATTTGGAGCATAAATACACATAGGCCCGAATTCCTGAAGACGGGAAGTTATACCAGGATAAGTCAACAAAGTCGTTAGTACAAATGGTCGGGAGTGAGGAATTTGGACGTTTCAATTTGTCGATAGTCGTAGATTGAGAGAGCTCGGAAGGCCCATCTCGAGCGTCCCGCGCTGAGCCGCAAAAATACGGGCCCCGGAGGGCTCGTCTCGAAGGCACGACGACGACGAACTCACGCAAATATGGCGCGAATGAGCGAGACTCTCAGGAATTAACTATTGGGTTGGCGCGAATGTATGCGTAAATACGGGTGTATGTGTAGGGAGGAAGTTTTACGGAGAGGCTTCGAATGTATGTTGATTCGAAGAGGAACGCTGAGATAGAAAGAGGACGAAACAGGGAAGGCATGGTGTATGAGAGGATACACCGAGGAAAGGCCCAGAGAAGATCCGACCGAGCGAAAGAAAGAAGTTTTGAAAAGGGACTAACGACCAGCAGTTAACGGCGGCTCTTAAATTGCTGGTTGCCCCAGCGAGAGAAGCCGCGCTGCATCTTCTCTACCAGCCATGGAGGATATCGGCTCTCTTGTCCATAGCATCACAGAAAGGGAGAACGCGCAAGTGAGCTGCTGCTCCTACTGCTCAGAGGGATCTCTCTTCCACTCTCTGCTCGAGAGAATTATTAAACTGTAGTTTAGTTTAAATTAAGTTATTACCCCCGAGCCGCCTCGTTGTGTTCTTTTTCATCTTTACCTTCGTTCTCACTAGCTTTATCTTTTTCTCCAGCTTAGCTAGTGTTTGATATTCTATATAAATTTCTCTTTTATTTTTCACTTCATAATCACCGGTATATATTCCGTATATGATGTATTCAGAATTCATCCATCATTTATTGTATTAAATATTGAACATTTTCACTTCATTATTAAATAATTCGCAAACGTTAACGGTGAACTTTTCGACTGGTAACGTTAGGCTATTTTTTTCAACTTATACATTTTCGCTGCAGATGCCTTTGGCAAGAAAGCAATAATGCGTAGATTAGCTAGCAATCGGTGAAGATTTTTTTTTCAGCCTTAACTGAATATTATTTGCGTGAAACCAGGCTATGAAAATGATTTGGTAATTATCGCTGTTATATTATTACGTGAGAGAGTTATTATCAACAAGAATCTTGATGCAAGCGAGTTTTTGCCATACGAAGAGAATAGCCACAGGCTTCTTTAGCCGCATCCCGTCATTATTTAACGATTAGGTCGAAGGGAGACAACAAAAAGTGTCCAGGTATAACATCGTGATTTCCTTTTTCTGTTTCCTCTTCGCATATTTATGAAATACTATGTGTAAGAACGATTCTCGAATGACATATAACGCAGAGGGTTGCAGTGTTTTACGTACAACCTGCCCTATATGGTCCAGATGATAAATTTCATGACCCGAAGTCAAATTGGTGGGCTCAGTTTTGTTTTTTTTTTTGTTTCATTGTATACCAAAAGGGATAACATATTTAGCTACAAAAAAAGTCATAAAATTCAACTGCGGAGCATTGGAAGCTTATGGACGATCAACAAACGAAGGAACATTTTGGAGAAAATGACTCTATTTTCCGGCTTCAGTCTAACATAATGATCCCTCTTTTGGAGCAATTGTTGCCATCAATCACAGGTAAGAACTAAACCAACATCTGGCTCTTATAATCCTTGAACCTATTTCATTTATTCCATTTTTTGCTAGCGATCATCAAATCCTCCCAGCCTTGTTTAAAAAAATCCTAGTGTCATAGGATTGATCTTACAATCTTTCATCGAGACAGGAGGTTATTGATTAGCTCGAACTTGATGGAGCTGACGATATGCACGAGGAAACAAACTCATTCTTCGTGCGGTAAGTTCGCTGTCTTTTTTTCACTCGTCACATATGCTTCGTCAAAAAATCCAATACCATTTGCCGTTTACGAGTTTCAAATGGCCTTACATTTTCGTTGTAAACTTTTCTTCAGAAGGGTAGTTTTTATATTCGAATCCCCAGAAGAAATCTTAAAAAGTTATCCTCCTGTTCTGTGCGAAAGACGAAACGATCAAGAGAATCATGATTCTCAAGTCTGGTTTAACAGTCACGTAACATACGAGCACTATATATAGCTATATCGGATTGCCGTGAGCGAAGGTATAAACAAGAGTTAGGGGTGCGAATGGGATCACGTAAAAAACAGATTTTCGCACCCTCTATCCCGACCGAATTGCGGTGCTTCGAGCTCGGTCGAGTATTTTCGGGACCGTCGGCCGCCGGTGAGAAAGAGGAGAAGGGTGTGTATAGTAACTCGAAACGTCGAGTATATAGACAGTATCACAAGGCGGATAATGGGGAGTGGCGTAGCTCAACCCCTAAGTGATCCCTCGAGATTCGTCGGAATGATCTTATGATTGACCGTGTTACACTGAAGCGTTTTCCTTTGGTTCATTTTATTCTTGCACCGAGCTCACGATTATTTTCATTTTTTTTTTTTATAACGTCGTCAAATCACACCCTGGACTGATGGCCGCGTGTATTAAAAAATATAAACGATAAAAACTTTTTTCGCAAGAAATAGCTAAACTAAATCTAAGATTATCAATCAACTGTAGCTTCTTATGAATTTTAGTGATTAGCGAATACCCCATACGGCCACTATTCTTATTTGTCAAGAATACAAAAGCGGTTTACTCGAATGATGTACTCGCGTTCCTACCTTTCTTGTCTTCGTCGTCATCCACGTGATCGCTGCCATGATGAAGATGATGAGCACTTGTATGATGAATATTTACACCAGGCATTATTTGATGACTTCCAAGAGCTGGTAGAGAATGATGTGGGAAATGGTGGCTTATAAAACGTGTAGTTGCAGCAGCCTGATGCTGCATTTGCATCGATTGTTGACTCAACGACTGAACTTGCCCAAGTACCGCATGATGAGGAGGCCATCCTGCTACGTGAAACGGAAATACTGGGGTGGTTCTCTGAAAGATTCTTACCGGTCCGATAAGAGATCCGGCGGTAGCTGCGTTACCACTAGCTCCAGGAGGCGGTGGAAACGACAGACCACCTCCCGGTTCTAGTACCATGTTTGGTAACAATGTGGCGACGAGCTCGTCGAGCACCCCAACAGGCGCCCAATGCCGTCGTTCCCTTTATTATTTATAATTATTTTCAAGAACAGAATATTCAAGCATTTAATCGGCGTTGGATGATTTATGAACCGATGCAACCCACAAGATCTGGAGAAGTTGTTTTCGATCCGACGGCGAGCGCAATATACAGTCTAGTCTTTTGCGAGATCAAGTCACTTTTTGTAGCCTTTATAAATAGAGCGAATTTTCACTAGAACGCACTGATCGTCATCGATACTTTGATCTATTAATTCTGTCGTTAATCCCAAAATAAATTGTTTAACACATTATTCAAATTTCATGCTACCGAACTGTCACTGAATCACAATGGTCTTGAATATCAGTAGATGCGAAACCTTTTTCGATTGAAAAAATGAGTTTCTGTGGAGCCTTTTCTCAACGGTGACATCAGCGCTTAAGCAGCACCAAAAAATCTCAAAAAATTGATCGAAAAATGAACGAGCGCCGGAGCTGATCTGTTGATTCGAGTATTCCTTAACACTGCTTCAAATGTTCCTTGAACGAATAATGGAACCTTATGATATCTTGATCAATTGCACTGTACAATGTTTAAGGACTTACTCCCCAGACAAATTTGAGCAACATTTGAGATATTCACTACGCACAAACACACGCGCACAGCGATCCAAAGATCAGAAACGTTAGTAGCACTAGTTCACAAAAATGAGCATTAGTCGTGAGTGATGACTCGCGAACAACTGATCGTCCTTGTGCTAGGGAGTTTTTCGGAGTCTCTCGGAGTCTGGGGGTTCTCGACTGTCATACAGGGTGGACCACTACGGTACGGGCCAACGGCACAACACTATCTGCTGGCCAAGAGTCATCGGCTCGATGGGATCCCCACCAGCGAGACTGTTTGCAATATAAACGACGCAACGAGCGAGCTCGGAAACCAGTCTGGTTCCCACCCAGCATTGATTCCATTGGCTCGGCGCAGCTCTACTCCCGGGAGTCCACAGAGAGTTAGGCCAATCCCTTCTATCCGTTTGCTCCACGAAAACACGCCTATTCGCCACGTTTTTTTCCCTCGAATTGAACGCACCGTTCACCCGCTTACTCAAGCCCATCTCCACCATACATCGCCGGCCTATACCGAGAGCTACATACATACGTATACACTTCTGCTTCTCATCCTGCGGAAAGTTTTGCCTGGTGGGGGTACTAAACAATTGGCGGCTCGCTCTAACCCCACCGCAAGATGGCTCCTCCTTTTCCACTTGCGGTGATGCAAAGCCATGCAGAGCAAAAACTACCCTTAAGAAAGATGGTTCGAAAAAATGCTGGAACTTCGTTTCTGTCACATTTTATTATGGATTGTTGCACGTCGTCACTGAATTGCAGTCAGGACGATTTAGGTAGTGAGAAGAAAAATAACGGAACCATTGTAGTTATCGTGAAATTTGCTTCTTGTTACCTCCATTGAAAGGGTACTGCTGTTCTATCAGATGTAACGAGATTTCTAGAGAAGTATATTTCTTCCTAGTGATGCTTGTAGCAGCAGGGTAATACGATAAAATTTGAGTACTCAGATGGGTTATTCATTTTCTAGAAATTTTATGCACTAGAGTATCAGAATGAAAAAATGTATGCTGTAGCTAAAAAATATTTTTGTAATTAGTAAAAGGGACAGTTTGATCGATCGGACTATAATTTATCAACTCGGATCAACCTTCGATTCCGTATGATTAATTTTTTATTGCTCGAGCGATCCAAGGTTACCCGTTATAAAATTCTTTCAGACGTTTCAGTATGACACCCCGGCCTGAGTCACACGCATTCCTTATCTTCCTTTCTTCTCCGTCATCCGTCGTTTCAGCGTTAAAAGTGGGGAGGAAAGAGAAGATAAAAGTTGTACTCCACCCTAGAGGCGCAACATGGGGCGTGACCGAAAAGTGTAGCCTACCCCTCCATTGCTCAGTGATCACCTCACGTGGCAGCTACGGAGGTGGCGGAGCTCTTGCAACCCGATGCTCATTTAATAAGTGAGGGGTTTCTGGAAATAGGATATAGAAAAAGAGTGAGGGAAGAGGTTAGCGGATGTGTACTGGTTACCAGCAGAGCAGGTCTCAGAGGCGTTAAGTAATTACGTCCTCTGCTCTTCTACTGCGAAAATGACCCGCACCTCGAGCGATCTGCCCTCTTCGCGTCGGTGCAGAACGGGCGTCAGAGAGGGATGAGGAAAATTAGGAAATTAAAATTAAGACCCGTGCCTCCTCCACGCTGCAACGATCCAGCTACTGCCCTCGAGCCAGTGCGATTCCCAGCTTTCGTTATGTTCTGCTCCATCCCCTCACTAATCATTCCCACAAAGAGCAGACTCTTCGGATAATTGGAATAAACCTACTTTTACTTAAACTTTTTTATTTCTCATAAATTCCAATTGGGGGACGTTGCTATAACAAAGTTCTTAATCTACATGAGGGCTGAAGCCGGAAAAAAATTATCAGAAAAAAAATTCAGTTGACACAAATTCGGAGGAATAAAGAAGTTTTGCACAAAGGAAAGATCACGGATGCGCCAAGTCACCGCAAGAAATTCACGAGGGAGAAACTTATTCATAAGATTATTTCCCATTTCCGTCATGACGCTCGTGTATCGTTATTTAAGTTTTTATATTAAAGGAACGCTGGAGTATGTTAGCCCGGAGGCATTCGCTCCCGTACCCGGAGACACACCAAAGAAGGCTCCCGGGGATTTGATGTATGGCGAGCGCGTGCCCTGCTTCCTTCAATCCTCTGTATCTTCTCTTCTCCTTCTCTTTTGTCTCCTTTTTCATCGCCGTCATCTTTCTCTTCTCTCGCCTCACACGCCCAACCCTATAACGCGACTAAACGTGAAATATCGCGCTCGATCAATTTTTCATAACGCGCTCACATCAGGCCTCGCCATTTTCTTTTCCGGTTTCTCCCCAGATGATCCTGAGTTTCCGACCACAAATGAGAAATCTTTTGAGACGTATCGCTACGTATTCGTGACTGTCACCTCGCGTACGTCTTTACAAAGCCAAAAAATAAATTCTCCTGCTCTTTCAAGACGCTATCCTATTTGCTATGTCATCATTACTCCGAACTGATTCAAGATTTTAACGAGCAAGAGAAGATCTGTAAGTTTAAGCCGACTTGTTCGTGTATTCACTAATTCTAAAATCAATAAATTCAAGCCTTCCTTTCATATGTCTTTTAGATTTTTCATTTACAGCGAATGGCGTATCAGAGCAGGTTCTTTTCTATTTTACATGTATGTGCGTAATTGAACACATCTGCCTTTTAGGAAGTATATGCAGTGACAATGGGTGAAAATTAGAAAACATGTGTAAGGTAAAGAGTCCACATGGAACGTGAGAAAAGAGAGGGGCGAAGGGAATCTCGAGAGATGCAAAATACCAGGGAAAGAGTAAGGGCGGTATGAAGTCCTGGCTGAAGGGTGGTTGGTTGGATACTGCGCGGATTTGGAGAGGGTGCGAGGAAGACTCAGTCAGATCCGCTCGAGCTGAGGAGTTACCGTGGCAACGCCAGAATGAAGAAAAGGACAGAATGGATGCTTGCAGAGGGAGGGAGATGAAACGTATAGGTTGTAGAATCAGAGTTGCCCGGGCAACCCCTGGTGCAGCCACCCCTAAATAAGCGAGAAACATGAGGCGGCCGAAGGAGAGAGAAAGAGAGGGAGGAACTTTGAGGGAGAGAGAGGAAGAGATGGACGAACTGCTCGCCCGGAGGAACGACGAATTTTACTCTGCGGAAGTTCAACCGTGTGAGGGAGACAATTCTTAATGCTGAGAAAGAGAGAGGAAGTTGGAGGACCAGAAACCGGAGGTTGTATGTGTCGGCAAGCATTCTAGAGGCAACTGAAATGCCAGCTCACGCTGTTACCGCATTTCCTCTCTCTCTCTATCTGTTCTTCTACTCTTTTTCTCCCCTCTCCTTCGCACTTGGTAGGTGAGGAGACCTAGTTAATTACTAAAGCGTTTTAATCGTCGGCAAAGTTCCGTCGGCATTAGTCGCTTGGGAACGAAATGGCAACCGGAAGAATATGTACGTATATATATTGGTATATACAGAAATATATATATAAGTGTGTGTGAACACAAATATATTGCATACTGGGAAGAAAGGGGCTGGACGACGTTGAGGAAGCTCACAGAAAAGCAAAACGAGAGTATCCAAGACAGCACATCGAGAAATGCGGCGGTGTGTAAATTAGGTAACTTCTATCCTACGGCTGTACTCGCTTCGTCTGTGGAAACTCTGACGCTTGTTTTTACTCCTGCATGTCGTTCAATCTTCTCACTTTTCTCATAACTATAGCACATGTATAAGCTTCATGTCGTCTATTTTTCGTGGACTCTTATTTTCCTACCACTGGATTGAACCCCTCGATGTTGCTCCATACGAATCCTTGTGTGTATATATGTGTGCGAATTATGTGGGAGTGAACCTCGATGTTCACCGAGGACACGAGGGATTTTCGCGAAAAGCCTGAGAAAATTAACTTTTACAAAGTGGGACATTTACCTCGAGGTTCTTCGTGATGACAGTCCCCCGGAATTGATCATTGTCAGCTTACTATCAACTTCTAGTTGACTTACGTCCGTACTGGAGAATTGTCAAACGACTTTTAGTCTCTTCATATACGGTAAGGTTACTTTTTTTCTGTATTCTAATTACTCTCATCATAATACATCTGAGCTTTACACATGGAGTAGTAGCAACGAGTAAGGAAAAAATTCAAACGGAAGAAAAAAAACAATAAATGATAGATAAAAAAAATCCACTGCACTTCTCATTCTCTCGAGAAGTTTTGTAACTCAAACCACGTACGGAAGGGGAGAACGGGAGAGAGATTCTTGCATACGCGAGCGCGCGAGCTACTAATTAAGTGCCGCGAGAATTAATCGTGACGGCGACTTGCTTCTCACTTGCTCAGGAGAACTTGCTTCTAGCAAGTGAGAAGGAGAGGAAAGGAGAGAATGGAGAGTCTTCGCGAAGAGGCGACGTATACATTTTGTGCTGCTCGTTCTATGCTCGTTGCCAGAGAGAAACGTTAAACTATGTAAACACCAGGCTAATTAGCCAGTTACTTTATCGTATTCCATCTCTCTCTCCCACTCTTCAGCTCTCTCGCTCTCCGTCTGTCCAAGTACAGTATATATGCATCACATTATACTCGTCGTCTACAAGAAAAAAAAGTAATTTATGTATTCACGATCGAGTGTACACAGTAGAAAATTGAAAAAAAAAATAGAGATAACAATAATATTGACACAGAGTCGAGAGAGCGAATCGAATGATGATGGAAAATCTGTGGAGCAATATTTCATCCCGTTGCTCTTCAACTGCCCCCTCATCGAGCTCCTCGATTTGATTATTAATGAAACGTGATTGCAACACACGAGCGGGAAGACAGGCAGTTCTAATCGCTCAGTTTCTGGCCATCGATTTTTTTACTAAACAAGGACATACAACTGAGCTGAAATTAAATCGCAGGCAAACAAAACAGATCATTTTTAACGGAGAGTTAACTGTGAAATTATTTAAGTAGAAAAATGATCAACAAACAATATTTCATAGTCTTTTATTACTTTATGAATATTTTGTTGGTTCACTTCAACTCCTATACTTAAAAGTCCGCATATTATTCGTTAAATTATCATCCTACACTCTTGATTTTCAATCATTCATTGTTTATTCCACCATTGTTGAAGATTTGCTGGGAAATCGATATTTTTTTTTTCAAGAGAATCTCGAATGTGGTGAATCGGCGATAATCGACTTCCGGTTATGGAAGAGACAGGCGCCAGTTTACTGTAGGTTTTCACATTTCTCATATATTTATTCACTCATTAAATGCGCATCATACACGCAAGGAAACGTCGATCCTCAACGTGAAGGGTTGCCGCGAAGGTTACGATGCCCCTGCAAAAAAGTATGCATACTCCTCATTTCTATAAAGATTAAAAAAACAACGATGAATTTGCAAAAACTAAAGAAAAACGTCTGCCTCAACTATAAACGTTATTCGTGTTTTATGCTGTTGAATTTCCGAGGGAATATTTTCTACCATTGCAATTATGTTCTTTTGTATGAAAATTATGATAAAATAAAACCAGAATATTCACTGTGGGCCCGTCTCGAGTATTAATAATTTCCCTACAAAGGAAAAAAAAAATGAACGCTACAAAGTGCTGAAAAAAAAAAAAAAACGGATAACAAATTAATTACGATGCTTACGACCATTCCATATTGTGCATGTATATACTCAAGTCGTATATATTCTACTTTTTTCACTATCATTCAGAGTCCGGTACAAGAAGCTAGTCAATCTCCGTTCTTTGCTTGTCGTTTGTCTGCGAGCTTCCTTTTTGTATAAATATACGTCCCTTACCCCTATGTACATCTCTTTAAGTCTCTGCGATACTTATATGCTTGCACATAAGTGGAATATAAATATATACACTGTATATGTGCATATAGAGACTGTAGAGGGCGGAAGAAATATATATATTGGTGGTTTTTCTGCGATGCCGCGAAAATTCCAGTCACTCTTTCACGAATCCCGAGCACGCAGCAGCGGTTAGTTCTGATTAGCGGCAGGGCGAATGACGTACCACTGGCGGGGGATGACGTGCCTCGAATACAGGATTGCTTTGCACCAAGAATAAGAAGAAGAGGACGAAGTAGAAGGGAAAGAAGCAGCAGAAACGCTGGAAACGAGGATACCCGAGTAAAAAGCAACCGCAAACCATCCCCCAAGTGTTTCTCCTTTCTCAACCCCCCGTGTACGGGCTTTGTACATGGACGTGTACAGAACTTCGCTTTCCTCCTCCTCCACTCTTTCCCACTCCTCGCCCGCTATTTTCTTACGAACGCCCCCGACACTCCAAGCGAAGCTGTACCAACACAAACGAAAAAACACTCCTTGGAAAAAACGTACACAATACCTTTTACAATATACTTCTGTAATACACAATCGCACTTTGCCTGCAACTCGATCAAAATATCGTTATGCGATTTTCAGAAAAAAGGGGACAGAGAACGATAAAAATGTTACCCGTTCCCTCGATCGTTTAACGAGTGAAATATACTCGGAGGCTTTCATACCTGATAAAAAAATTGCAACCTTTTATTTTTTATATATAGAAATTTTTTTTCTGTTACACGAAAAATTTGGATTTTCACTCAAAGCTTTTTTTCAGCAGTGAAATTCTTGTCCGACGGAATGAAAGGAATGGAAGTGCATGGAGAACTTTTCGATGATTTGCGACTAATCTTATTGTGTTTTTGTACTTCATTGCGGGGCCCGAAGCCAACGAAACAAATTGCTCTCTATTTTCATAAGTTTGGATTTTGAAAAATGGTATATGCCATGTATGGAGAAAAATGATACGCTGGCGTTTTTTTAATACTCGGCGTCGAGCCGATAGCCCATCCCCCCTCAATATATATGCTCTGCTGATAATCAATAAATAACTGATATTAGAGCAGCAAGAAATTATATCGCGTATCGGCAAGAGAAAATCATAGGAAAAAATAGACTTTGGTTGCTCGGAATTTCTATCTAATCTCAAGTATATTACCTCCAAGACTGCAATATAGAGCGACATAGTCTTAAAGCTGAAAATTATTCGGAACTAAATACCCCATATACGTATGCATGAAGGATTTGCGTTTTTGTACCCTGTCATGTATGAAAGCATAACGCGTTTCGTGTTATACTCGTCACTTTTCTGATTATACGGAATTGTAGGACTCTCACATGATGCCATATAACGCCAATCTGCGTGTCTTCGTATACTAGCTTCGCAGTATATAGTGAAGGATATACAGATATATCGGTTTATATACATATGTAATATGTATGTGTATATAGGAGGGTCGTACTAGATAGATAAATGACTGAGAGCTATGCTACGGAGCAATTTGGAATAATATCGAAGAGTGTGCATGTAATCGCGGTTGAATCATCGACCGCGCTTTATCGACCCGGAAAATTACACCGATGATGATGAGAGACGCCAGAACAGTACCTATGTACTCGAAAGGGGCGACGGAGGAAAAAAGTGAAAGAGAGAAAGAAAGAAAGAACGAAAAGGAGAGCGAGGAATAAAGTCGAAAGCCAGTCTCGCAGAATGCCTTCAAGGGAAAAGCTAGAATATATATATATATATATGTAGTTGAGAAAAATGTGTTTTACATGGCAAATTTTATTTCTACTCCCTCAATGGTGTCATAGAACTCGGTAAAATACCGAAGGAAAGTCAATTCTCAATCATTCGGATGGATTAGTTCAGAAAGTTGTGAATTTTCCACCCAAAAACACCATTCGTTTCGTTCTGTTTCACTCCTCCGAAATCATCACCGGATGATCTCTTGACTGGTTCACTCTTCGGTGAGAGCAAATTTGAAATGGTCTGTAATGTCTCTGTCTCCCTCTGGCTTTACAGAATGCACTTTTTTCCGAAGAAAATGTCTTTGATGACGTTTTTTACGGCAGCAAAACGGTCCCTGTGATGTTCCCGCGTACGGAAAAAATAAATGTATAACATCACAGCCATTTCCAGTACGAGATATCGAACCCTAGAGACCTCCAGATAACACACAGTACTTCGTTAGATTTATGGGTTAATAGTTAACCGCTCGTAAATAATGCTAATCACACTAGTATTATACGTTTGCCGGACGTCGGGCGTGCATCGCTCTCAACCGGAGAATCTTTTGTCCGTTGAGTTATATTTCTCTATGCTTTCTGAACGCCATAACATAAACTGATGAAGACGTTCGGTGAGTCAGGTCCAACTCATCGCTACAAGTATTACACCGCGTACTTTATTTTTTTCTATATCACCAATAAACCTCTCGAACGATTTCTCTGTTATTCTTGCAAATACATTTTACTTTTTTTTGTACATGAATTTTTATGAAATCCAATGACACTCGGCGCGCAAAAGTATAATTTATATTTGTACCGGTTCAAAGTTGTTTTTATAAATGTGTACTGTAATGAAATTCTTAAAAATATAATCACATGTGATTATTGTCATAGTCCGAAAGCGGAAATGCGAGAACTTTGATTTCGAAGTTAAAAGTCGAAACTCGCCAAGTGAGTTATGGAAAATTGCTTGGACATTTTTTCTTTATGATGCTTAGCGTTAAACCACTGGCGCATTCCTCGAATCATGTTTAATGAAGCAATAATGACGAGGAAAGGAAAATATTATTATCTTTGTATTGTGAAAAGGAATTGATGAGCGAGGTTGGAATTTCGATGTGTTGCGTTAGATTCCTTTGCAAAGCACTTTATCGAAGTGAGTAAGAATTTGTCGATACAAAACGAGACTCTGTACGCTTGTGAAAATGGCGGATTCCGGTAAAAGGCAGGTCGAACGAAACGCCCGGTTGACCAATGCCGTACGAGAAAAGTAAAATACCCAATACAGTTTATTTTACCGCTGGTGTTCATTTCAACCAGAAAACCGTCCAGACATTTCTCTTCCTTGCTCGTTGCTGACTCTGCACACTTTTTTACTCGATCTCAAACACCCACACAAACACACAGGACTTGTCTTTATTCGCAACACAAAATGTCTCTCTTTTTCTACTTCTCCTTTTTCTTTTGCACTTTTTCGCGCTCGAATGTTGAGCTCGAATATTGAGAGACTCGATTTCTCAATTCTCTTCATCCCTTTTTCGTTCACTTCTCGAGAATTCCTGCCCCCCAAGATGGAAAAGCATAAAAATAAAATTCTGAACGAAAATTCTGTATCAATCACGAAAAATAATTAACAATATATTAAAATTCATGCTCGTAATGAACAGTCGATTGATTAATAATTAATTAATTGCCTGGTATATAAGCTGCATAAAAATTCTAGTATCATCATTCTTCAAACAGAATTTTTACGTTGGATACTTTTTCTTCACGAACGTTTGGCAGTGAAAAATTTGGCACGATCAAAACAGGAGAGAGATAAAAATCAAAAAACGAAAGAGTAATCGAGAGAGTCAGAGAGAGATGACGTATATGCGTGAACCAGAGGGATATTGATATAAACTGGGGGCAGGTCCGAAGCATGTAGCGTGCTTTGTAATCAGGCAGCGATTACCTATCGAAGGTGGTCAATCTCAGGTTGATGTTGGCTCGCTGCGCGTCCAGCAGTCCTCCCTTCGATCTTCCATATTCTTATACAGATGTCTATACACATATGCATACATTCAAATGAGTGGTTCAAAAAAATGGTGGATTAACCTTTTTTCTTGATAATTTATTTACAAGAGTATTAACTAGAATTCCATATTTTCGGTTGACTTTTAGTTCGGTATCGACATTAATTGTCCTCCTAACAATTGCGGGTAATAAATTTTTGAATTGTTTAAGAATTTTTCATCAAAAATTCAGATACGAGTCGCGCAATGTGCTATACTATTTGCAGTCGCTGTTTGAAATAGTTAGACATGAACGGTAGAAGTTATAAACTGGAATTTAATACGGAGTTTGGTTGACCAATTAATATTTTTCTTTTGATCTCTGCGATATTTTTAAAATTGATCAATCCTTTCCACGCATTCTCCCGAATGTGAACAAAGTTTTCATTGCCCCAATTTTTTTTAACGATTTCTTCCCCGACGATAATTCGACTTTGCCAAATTGCATTGAAAAAAAAAAAAAAAAAAATAGAAAAATTAAATGCACAAATTGAAGAGTAGAACCGGATGATGAGATAAGAGGGACAAGCCGTCAACATCGTCGACGATATCCCATCGAGATATACTTGCGTGAGTAAGAAAACCATTGGAAAGTTATTCGAATGTGAATTAAAAGTGTTAACGAGAACTAAACCGTTTCTTATTATTCTCAATTATAAAAATGACGTGTCTTTATTAAAAGGGATAAAGAAGAGAAAAAAAAAGGTTGGGGCCCGGTTGATCGAAAGTTGTATCATCGGAGAAATGGATAGGTCCGATACATCGATAACGAGACTTTCGTTTCTCTCTCATGGTCTCGATCTTTCGTTCCACATACATAAAAATCGAGTCACGTAGATGTATCCTTTCCTCCTCGCTCATCTTGTTCATCGAATGAAAGACTGGACATATAAATATACAAATATACATGCTCATGTATAGAGATATAGAAGAAAAAATACGAGGTACGATGGCAACGGCCGATGATGAAGTTATCCAGCGATAATGGCTCCATTACCGGAGCATCGTGCGTCCTCGTGGCCACCATTGGATCCTCTTTCTTTATTTTCATCGAGCTCTCTCGTTCTCTTGTACATAGGATATTCCGGTAAGGTTTGCACATGATAATCCATACGGAAGAGAGGAAGAAAAGACGGAGAGGGAGAGAGAGAGAGGGAGAGTTGTTTATTTCGCAAGGAAGAAATACAAAGAGAAAGAGACCGAGAGAGGATAAGAACGACGATCAGAAGACTATAATGAGGAGGTAAAGGAAAAGGGAATTGAGGAAAATGACGAGTCCAAGGGACGTGGACGACTGAAGGATATTCGCAGGGCAAAGAAGAAGTAGGGAGGGGCGGGAGGGTAAAGGGGATGAAGTGGATAAGGGATAAGGATATATTCTTAACCGTATACTTACCACGGCGATTGTTTATGTTGGCTGATGGCCACTTATGCCTGCACACACATCGCATTACTTGAGACACAAGGAAGAAAGAAAGAAAGAGAAAATAAATAAGTGTGGGGAAGAGAGTGAGAAATGAAGAAGAAGAAGAAGAAGAAGAAGAAGAAGAAAAGACGGAGGGAGAGAGAGCGAGAGGACGAGATTGCTGGACGCAGCCGTTTTGTTAGCCAGCTCGAGTGTGAGTATAAGAGACGAGAAATCGCGAAGCACCTCTCGCGCTTTTGCGACCCCTCTTCTTTTCCTCTTTGGATCGAGCGCTCTTCCTCGCCCGAGCCGTTACTTAGCCCGTGGCCTCGGCATTGTAGGGTAATGGCGAACACGTTACGGATAAAATGTATACTTAGTCGGGGCGTATACACTTTACGTATACACATATATGTGGATATCGATGTATAAATGAATATGTGTGTATATGTGAACGAAGACGATGGCACTTGTCCGTTTTGTTGGCCACGAAAGATTATCCGGGCAACCAGCCAGACGAGAAGCAAGAGCCAAGCCACAGAGATAGAACAATCCTCACATTGACGAAATACCAGAGTAAAAAAAAAACATTACGAGTATGCATATACGTTAGTCTCGAAAGAAATGGAAGGGGCAATATACTCGAAAATAAAAAATTCTTATTTCTTTGCTTTCTGAGGGAGACACGAGAGCTGGTTGTTACTATTCAAAAAGTTTTCATTGAAAATATATTAAACCGGCGGAAAAATCGAAGACATAAAAATTATCGAGAAGATTCTTCCGCATAGTTAATTGATTGAGTAAAAATTTAAACGATGACAGTTTGATCATTTTTCAACTCGTTTTACCAGCCTCGTTAAATTTTAGCATTCTCAATGATAGAAAAAAGCACTTATATTTGACATGGAAATGCGCTCACTGAATTGCCAAAAATTTCGCTAACAGTTGCTTAAAATGGGTGGGGAAAAAACATGTAAGTTTCCGCAAGACTCTTAATTTCACTCTCTCGATCCGCCAGACGCGTGAAACGACTTCTTCGCACGAGACTCATCTCCATTCGTGTACGGCACCTGCTGCCTTCGTCTTTGCCTCTCCCCTCTCGCGGTCCGACACGCCCAATCGCTGAAAATATTACTGAATTACGAAAAGTTTCACGTGTTCATTTATTTTCAATAATTTTTGGCAGCATAAAAACGTTCGTCAATGAACTCTTTAGAAAAAGACAAGCAGACTGAAATCAGTTTATTTTTTCATGATAATCAATCGTATTTAAAAAATACAATTAAAAGAAGCTGTGTAACTAATAATTCACTCATTGTTTCACAGTAATAAATTATTCCCGAGCTATATTTGTTCTTATCAAATAATATGCTTCGAAAAAATTGTTACAACAAGATTAATTAAAAATCGCACTATACAATTGTATTTTATAATTCATTTTCTCTTCCTCTGCTTTCTCTCGCTTTCCCTTGCGAAGTCACCAGACAGTACGAACCCGAGTCATATCACTTTTTTCGGCTCCTTTCAAATTATACGCATAAAATGTAGAAATAAAAACAAATGTTTGAAAAGTTTTAATCGTATATTTTATGACGAGCAGCTCACGATGTTTATATGTACATATCGCGCGAATGCGAGCGATATAATTTTATTTTTTATTTTTCGTTCTTATTGCATGATAGATATAGAGGCGGGATTCAATAGTTATTCATTAAACTCGAATTCAGCCAGGCAGGATGCTGGGGTCAGTGGCGAGCTGATCCCGCGGCTCTTATTCAAAGGCTCTTATCGCATTGCTGGACCCTTTTTTTATATTATTTTCTTCTACCCATCCTACTCTCATTCTTCTCCGTCGCCTTCTCCGTTCACTTCTTTCTCTGCTCGTTCTCATTGCCCAGCTTCTTTCTCAACTCCAATATCGAACGCCTACGTTCGCGGTCAATATATGACTGAATTTATATATACATACAATTTATGAATATCAACGTATTTATGTACAGTTCGTTTGTGCACAGACGTGATGGAATTTGACAAGATCTTAAGGATGTAGTATGTAAAAAATATCGACGTGTCAAACTTTCCATAAATTTGAAATATTTAATAGAGTTGATCACGTTGCATCGATTAAAAAAAAGAAAAAGGTACTTAGCCGATGGTTAAAAAGAAATATTTAAGAATTAACGCCGCATTTAACTCCGTGTCATTTGTACCGGAAGTTGACAAAATCGAATTAAAATGATAAAAAAGTATATGAATCGTTGTCAACGCACGGCCAAAAAAAAATTTTTAGAAACTTCAAACTTTTATCGATTTTTTCACGCAAAAAAAACCGCTGTTTCCAATGTCGTTGTGGAGATGTTTGGGGTTAACTTTTGACGTTTCAGCGACGTTCTGTAGTTAGTACGTCCGCCATATTGAACATGTAATTTGATTGGCTCGCTTGTGCATAACCACAGTTATCAAATTGGATATTAATTTTATTAAAAATTGTAAATTATGATTCAAAATGACATAGTTTTTTTATTAAAAACTATAAAATGCAAACAGAAATGATTCGCCAGTGACATTTTAACATATAATACAAACATAACCTTAAAAAATAAATAGATGTACTGCGGAATTGACCTTATATACATCCTTAAGGAGTTTCGGTACAGGCGATACAATGTTGCCATGCTAAACCATGCTAAAAACATAAAAAATTTCAAAAAGTTTAGAATTTTATAAAATTTGGTGAACATATTCTTTAGTGCCAAATTTGACAATACAAATTTTTTAAGATTTTTCTTCTACACAGTTATCGAGTAATTGATCACTAAAGTTTACGTGTATAAGCATAGCGTTTCCATATATATAGGTATACATTCCGGGCATAAGAAATCTGCTTTAATGCGTAATTACTCGATAACTAAGTAGAAGAAAATTTTGAAAAAATTTGTGTTTTCGCACTTGATGTTGAAGAACATTATCACCAAATTTGATCAATTTCTTAATATTTTGACTTCTGTACCGAAACTCCTTGAACGGTTATCTTGTTTTCACATTTTTTCATTGCTTATATACAAAAATGGTCATTTGTGGTCGTTGCATACTTTTCCATTAACCTTATATTCACTTTTCCATTTACTAGACTTGTTATAAATTAATTATTAGAAAAAAATTTTGTTTACGAATATTGTTGAAAAACCATCGATTAATATTATCTGATAATGCATATTACTACATATATCATGGACTTATTGTAGGTAGAGTTGGATTGGATGCGTACAGCCATATTTTTTTCTCCATGAAATTTAAACGAAATCTTCAACTCGTTTAGCGAAGGGTTTTTAAAAAATGTTTACCTCCAGAATGTTGAAAAATTTGATGTGTAATTTACTAAAAAAAACATTTACTGCAAACTACGATACGTGAACCAGCATCTCTGATGAAGAATCAATCTGTATTCGCTGCATAATTATTACGAAATCACATTTAAAAAATATGCAAAAGATTCCAAAAACGAAATTTTACGAATTTCATTCTGAATAAAGTGAATTTTCATTTTCATTTTCCATTGTTGATTACGAAAATAGACTATACTTGGATTTGATCAAATTAGCCCAACGCCAGCCCCGAATTTGACTCTTTTATTCAACTAAAGTTTTTAGTCAACTCAGACTTTTTAATTTCCACTTCATCCGTCACTGCAACAATGTCATACATCTTGATTACAAGTCATTTCCATATGAATTCATCAAAGCTCGATCGTTGGAGCGATGTACCGAGATAAAAGAATTGAGTTTTTTCACACGGGAGGAGTTAATAAAATTACTCCAAGACCTATTCTTTGTAAGACGATCTGTTTTATAGAAGAATACAAAAAATAAGGAACGAATAGGATAAAAATGATTTGGGGAAAAACTTATTCGAAGCATTTCCCAAATCATTTAACAATCACTGGATCCCTATTGAGCATGACGAATTATCGTACACACGCGATTTGTCACGACTATTGCATTACGTATATGAACGTATCAGGTTCGATGAATCGTGGGAACACCCGCCGCGATACACGCGCTTTAATAAAGATCGGGGGCTAACTAGACTCGCTCTAATTCAAATCGCCGTGAAAATTGTTTTTCCCACCGCATATTCCATCACTAGAATCGACGGGGAGAGAAAAAGAGAGCTCGTATTTCGTTAAGTATTACGCCGAGGATTCGTTATGGATAATCAAAGTTATATTTGCTCTTCGCCATGGTAAACGATCTTTTTTTTCTCTCGTGGACCAGAACCGATGGTCCGAAATTTTTTGGAGCGATACGCCTGATTTCGTACGCTCGTAACCTACGACTCGGCGGAAAGAACGAAAAGCTGTTCAGTTGGATCGGAACCTAGCCTGCCGATGAGAATTTTCGTTGGTTCGGTCATTTCAAAAATACGAAAAAAAAAACATTATTGTTAAAAAAAAATTGTTCGGTCCAATTACATTACAAATTCAGTTATTATTGTGGAAATATAATAGAAATATAAATTTCTTGTTGTTTAACAATTCTACTGGGATCAATGACCCTGGAGAGATTCAATTTCCAGCTGAGTCAATTATGTGTGATTAATTTGAAGCCTATTTGCAAAGAAAAACATCAATTTTATTCATTTCATTTCCTCCTCACCTATTTCAACTGATAAGTTTCCATTCAAATATATTCAATTGCTAACCGAGCATCGCAATAATTCATGTTTTATTCGAAATGATATGCAATCATGAAATTGAGAATGATATCCATTGAATAAAAAATGAATGAATGACTTTTCAAACCAATAAATATTAATCTCTCGGTTTCCGCGTCATTAAATAACGGCGATTTATGGTTTGATTCCTCGTTTCTTGAGGCAACAACGAAGGATGAATGTTTGAAACAATACGAAGTAAAAATGTGAAACGTCGAATGATATTATTTTACGGCACTCGAGAGACAAGAGTCGCGGCAAGGCGATCAAATCCCTTTCTAGGGACTGTTTCGCTTACGAGAAATGTGATGGGTATTGGTGATATCGCGTATTGGGGGAACGAGAGAAGAAAAATAGAGAAAAGAGAACGAGGCTTTGATGCACCTATCACACTAAAATACATGTATATGATTCCGTTGCGGCGGATCTTTTTCCGTAGTCCCATATCGCGTGTATGGGCGCGAGAAAAGAGCAAAACACAAAATCCACTAGCTTTATCGTTCATCGCCTTCTCTCTCCTCCTCTCCATCCTTATTTATTCTCTCCTCCTCTCTTTCCCTCTCTCATCTTGTCCCGCGGAGCGACGCCATCTTTCTCTTTCTCTACTAGCCAGCAGGGTGGTAATCCTATAGGTGCTTAGCGTTAAATCCCATAATCGATAGTTTGCTTAACCCGACGCCACGTGTCGGCACGTGCTGGTGCGCCTCCATTAGCGACGAGAAACGACGAGCTAGAGAGCGTAACACAAGCTTCAAATATATTTCACACACACACACATACACACACACATACGTCGGGAAACGATCAAGAGAGCGAGAGAGGGAGAGGAGAGATAGCGAAGCGTGTAAAGTGAGAAGAGATTTGGGGAGCTTCGTATCTCTATGTTAATACACGAAGGGAACTTTTGGGAGCAGAGCACCTTTTGGGAGCATCCTTGCAAGTAAAAGGACCTAAAACCGCCATCTAGGATCTGAAATGATTTCTTGTTGTGCCTTTTCCCTTTTCCATGTAGTGATGTTAAAGATGGGCTGGAATTTACACTGCACTGTGGATTTTCCAATATAAGGGGGATGATTCTCTGCTACGTCACCCGGGAATTCGACACGCCGTCACCCGAAACACACGCGTTCTCATGCCTCTACTTTTTCTTTCTTCTCTTACCTCTCTCTTTCTCTCTTCTCACCTCCCTGCCGGCCTTTCCCTTTAGAATTATGCCTGATATTATCTCTCGAATCATCTTATTTTCCCTGTTATTTTCAGCATTCATTAGATCATTTTTTTATTAATAATTCCGTGCTATTATTATTTTTATGTTTTGTTTTTTTTTTCCAGTTTTTCATTCCGTTTTCTTGAGATATTTTGTATGAATTTGTTTACAGCGATATTTTCATGCCATCATTTATCAATTATTAAAACTCGACATCACCGATCTTTCGACCGAGAATAAATGCGGCAGCAGTTACACAGGGAGCACTCGCTATCAATGGTTTCTCCGAATTTGTTTTTTTTTTTTTTTTTTCAGTAACATAAAATTTCTCACTCATTTTAGTTTCTCTCTCCTAATTAGCAGCAACAATCATTTATTCGTACAGACAACAACTAACGATACATCAGAAAAAAAAAGTTCGAGCTTCGGCAACGATCTGAAAATTTAAGAATTTCGGTTTTTGAGATGTAAAAAGAGCCCCGTCGGGAAAAGAAGTGCCATATATTTGATAATGTCAGTAATTAGGATATCTTAACCAAGTAATCGATATCTAAATTAGTCTCTTTTTGAGTTACTCGGAATGAAAAATCTCTGGAAGAAAAAATGCAGTGTTTGCCCATGCGTATAATTCGAATCTCGAATATCCTAAAGAAATATTTAACCTCTTTCTCCTTCGCGAAGAGAAGAAAGTGGAGGGCATCACCGATAAAGTTTGAACTTTTTGCCTCTATTGCATATCTTGCAGTTTTCATCTGCTGCTCGACGAGTCAAGAATTGGAGAAAGTGAAGAATAAGTAATGTGAAAGAAGTGTGAAAAGATTTAGGAATATGTAGCCAATTAGCTCGAGGCTATTTCGTATGTTCGCACTTCGTTCAATTCTCCCTTCCTCTCCCTCGCCGACTGCTCTGTGTGACGTATTTATAGGATTTTCCATGAACTATCATATTTGTAAACTCGGGATATCGAGGAAATGGGGAAAAATCATTTGCTTGTTACTCCCACGCTCCGATTTGGAGACCCCAGAGAGGGACGACATGCCAGTTTGACCTCACTTCCTTTACGATAGCGGCGTCTCAGAGTCTGCGCGGCTACTCCATTTTTTACGCTTTTGACGTTATGAACGGCTTCATATTTTGCCCTCTCTCGTGTTTGTCGATCACGAAGAAACATACCATAATCTTTGAGTCGAGAAGAGACAGCTGTTTCTCTCTCGCCTCGCCTCGCCTCGCGTCCATTATTGTTATCAGACGTAACTTCTTTTTATCTTGCTTTGATTCAACATTTGAGGGTAATAAGTTGAACGCTTCTCTTGCGTTTATATTGGAATATTAATTATAACTTATGATAAGAGCTTCCACGAGACTCGACCACCGAACCCTCTTCAATGACGTTACGAGGAGATCTCTTCTTTCGTTGATTAAACACTTGTCGAACAAATCGTCTCTCTTCAGTTACCAGCAGCAGCAATAATCAAACATACGACCGACTCTATAAATACGTGAATTACCAACGAACCGGAAGTCTTCGTCAATTTCTTTCACCTCATTATCTCACTTTTCTCAATTCGCTGGTGAGCATGCTGATAATTCGTGAATACAGCGATGCAGTCAATGACGCTGATACGAGCTCAATGAAACTCACAATAAATTGACCCATATTCGTTGCTCTATTCATAGAGAACACCACAGAGACGATAAATATATAACGAGCCCTGAATGCACACTATCGTGTTCCGTTATTAAATTCAACTACAATAATCGATGTTGCCACGTTTAATATTGGAAATAATATTGAGGTTTTTCAGTGCAGTGACTCGTCTTCGATCATAATGACCGCACTTGCATGGGCGGACTTTATTAACAAGACTCAGCATTGTGCTTTAAAAAATATTCAAAATGAATGATATTAACGGAGAAGATCGTACAAAAAAATGGTGAAAAAATATTGTCGCCGTGTAAGTTCGAGAGAAAAACGTATTTGCTATAAAAGCAGTCAGGTTGCTGTAACGCCATGTAGCTGACGAGGATAGTTGTCAATTGCAATTTCGCGATTTTTAAAATCGATTTGAAATTGTGGAAAAATGTTCGATCATTGTGTCATTTTGTATATTGACAAAATTTTATAAACGAAACACATTAATATTCGTTGTATGTATCTTGAAAATTAGGATTTTCTAAAAAATATTCTGAAACAATTCCGCCTCAAATGATTTGATATGTTCCACGAATATTCATCGTTTAAGACATTTCACGTTTAAAACATAGTCACAACTATAATTTCTTCTAAAGATTTTTCTTTGTAGAGATCGAAATAAATAAAAGGGTAATTGGTTGAACTCGTTGAATCTAAATTTTCATCTTTTTTATTCAATATTTTTAGATTTTTCAGTTTTTAAAAATCAAGTACTTTTCTCTCCCCATGCATATGCGTGATATTTCGTTATTTTTGGAAATTTTGTTATTCCTGATTAATGATACTTACACATAGATGAAGCGCCCCGGCAACCGCAAGTTATCGATAATTTTGTAGCTTCTCGGTTATCATTTTCTTGCGTAGCTTACATACACTATATGACTATTTTTTCCGAGGATTAGGCGAAAAATACTTATTTGAATAACGTATCCAACCATCCTAGTTTTAATCTGGATTGATAAATGTAGAATTTTACAACGTCGCAAGCACGGATAATGCCATTAAATAAATTTTTATCACTGTCCATCAAAATCTCAGTGAAGGGTTATCGGATAATAAAAAATGAAAAAAA
The DNA here is from genome assembly GCF_019457755.1 of Venturia canescens. NCBI lineage: Eukaryota > Metazoa > Arthropoda > Insecta > Hymenoptera > Ichneumonidae > Venturia > Venturia canescens. The sequence continues at coordinate 10,256,664 of NC_057428.1, forward strand.
TTTAATGCTTATGATCCAGCCCACGTTTTACATATCCCTTCTTTCTCACAGACCGCCGGCCGTTTAATTCTTAATTTCCCAATATGCATCCATTATCATTATTTAGTCGCTGAGATAATAAATATTCGAAAAAATAACAATCATACACGGTTCATTGATTCCTGAGTATTCGCTAAGGCGAAGTTGAAAAAAGTCGTTTCGAAGAAAACTCGTTCGAATTTTTCATTACTTTTTCCTTGACATAAAATATACGGCGGTCGCTAACTGAGGCCAATATCCGAATGGGTGACTCCGCTGTCGGCTGGCTAAGCCGACAGCGCAGCATCACTCACGGAGGTTTTCTGGGTTTTCGATGAATCTAACCATCTAAAACTCAGTAACCATACAATTGTCACCGGTATCGTTGAAGTTTTGCATCATTAATTTTGACCTCCGTGCCAATGTGATACAACTCCTGCATTTGAAAAGAGTGGCGAGAGCAAAACTCCGGAGTCTTGTATAAAAGCAGGAACAGCGAAGTAGAAGAAGAACTCATAAAACTCCTAAACGGTATACACAGAAACAATAATAAAAAAAAAGTGATACAATGTTAATTTGATAATTCACTGAATATTGGTACTAACTTTGGCTTGAAAACTTTCATTAATAAATGTTCAACTTCATACTACCAGAAACAGAGAAAAAAAACTACAATCTTTGGACCAATCACATTATTATTGCTCCTCGTATGACTTACTGAAATTTCATGAATTTTTAATTAAAAATAGCATATGCGCCATCGATTCACTATCAATCTTTGGAAGGGCTTATAGATAAACTTTCTACATGACCACAGCGAGTGAAATCGTGATATTCTAAAGTTTTTTTTTCATGTTTTCATATTATTCATGCTTTTTATATTATTCAACAACAAACCGATCCTCAATATTGTTCGCTTTCAATGATACTTTCAATTTTTTTTTTTCACGAATTTCTGAATTCTCCGGTTATTTTCTTATGCAATAAATTTGCGATGGTTTTCCAAAAACAAAATAAATTTTAACTCTTTAGAGATGGTATGCAATTTTGTTTGAACCGCGTGTTTTTTTTAATTTCTTTTTGCATGAAATTTCCAAGTTTTTATAAATTTTACGTTTCAGTAATTCCGTGATTGTTTTTAACAAACAAAAAAAATAAATGTCTTTTTATAACTCGATAAAAAGTAATAAATTTCTTAATAGTGAGACCTATTTCGTCTTGTCTTGAGAAAATGAAAATCAATCTTGAATTTAATTACAAAATGAAATAATTAAAACAAAGCCAAACTCCCACTCAGAAAAAAATAAACAAAAATAATAAGAAATGAGTCACATTCAAAATCTTGAAACAGAACAAACTCAAACTGTTCCGACCCTTCTGATGTGGAAAGAAAAGAAATCCTAACCAAGAATATTGTGGCCAAACGAACCCGAACAGCCACGGCCCTTTTGGATAGAAAAGTATGTGAAAAACTCCCACTTTTGGCAGTACATTGCCTTCTGAGTATTTATCGCGTACTAGTTGTATGTAAAAATTTCGAAACAAGACTGCCTGCCGAGACTTTCGCGCTCCACGTTTTATATCCGTTAAAACAAAGAAATAATGATAATAATTCGACTGAATTTTGACCAGTTCTCTGATTCGCTCTGAAGGTTTAATCTCGCACCAGAAATTCCCCGTCTAAATTCATTCATTGGTGCTTTATTTACCAGTGAGAGTCGCGATTGGTCAATTCGACCAGGATTCAAATTGTGCAAAATAAAATTTTTTTCACAAAATCAATTTGATTTGACTAAAAATGATGTTCCGATTGTTCACCTAATTGCTTAGAAAAAGTATGACCTTAAAATTTTACTTTGAATCTCATCAATAAACGAATTATTAAATTGAAATTCAAGAAAATAATAATTTGCAGAATTGAGAATGCACTTCATAAAGCTCCGCTTTACTAACGCCCCTACTCTACTGTTGACAGTTTCAACATGGCCGCCGATGCCAACAATCAAACCCGCCATGTAAAGTGTTGAGAAAGTATGTTTCGTTTCAATCAAGACCTTGGTCTTAATGCATAACTTAATGTATAATTAAGTGTTTGTTTTCTAAATCTCACTTTTTTATAGATAAGGTTCAGAGAGACAAAATTAGGTTAATAATATTTCATAAGATAGAGCATGAATCTACCCTTTACTTGTACAAACGTATTATATCAAAGCAGATTCACTGAAGAAACTGAGGGAGCTATTTCCGCTTTTCATCCGATTCTGACCGCTCCACCCAAACAATGCCCAAAAATTTTGCAGAAAAGAGATCGCCTATCAAATATACACTAACTGTCAAGAATTCCCGAACAAAATTGCGTCAACATTCAGCGGACATCCGTGCAGTCCTAAGAAAAATATATGATCGAATTCTAAAATATGACATGACTCCGGCGAACTATGGAGTCCGCGAAACACTCAAACAAGTTGCTCAACGTATTGAACCAAAAAATTAAAAAAAATAATTTATAAAAAAATGTAAAAAAATTAAGAAACAAACCTTCGCCTCGTCTTCAAATGTATTTTAACTAGTGGAAAAAATACCTTTAACAATCTTTTATTTAACTAGTTTTAGCCTGGCCGTCTGAGATAAAAACGAGAAGAAATTTTGAACAAACCATTTTACCAATACTGTAATTGCAGAAGTAAAAAAACTGCACTATAATTCTTTAAAACATACCTCAATCGAAAAGAAGTCGTTATCTTGGGAACCCAATAGAAACCTCGATATGGTGAATCAGTTTAACCTTAATACTTAGTCACAGTGATACATCGAAAAGAAATGATTACAAATACAATTTCTCGTTGGAATTTCCTTTAACCAGGCACCTGTAGCGCGAGTCCACCATCTCGCATGCCGTTACGACGCCATTTTGTCGACGCGTCGTTTGCGCATGGTATTGCGTTATTCGTTTACGATCGCCAAGAGTGTATTGCGGATAAATGCAATCGGTTTAATGGTTCGAGTTCAAATGTATATATATCCGATGGTTAAACGGAAACACCCCAGGGCTTTTCGGAATATCGTATTTGTACGATCGAGAAGTCTTGTTTGGGCAAAGTCATCGGGAGTATCAGTGCATCTACGACTTAAATACCTTTGCACATGTACAATAGTTAACGTCAACTGCAAATATGTATACATATCCGCCTTTCAAGTGCTCCAGCACTTACGGTTTCTCAACCGAGTCTTTAGCATGTGCTATCCGAGAAATTCAAGTTCCTGTGGGTCTACATATACGTGTATCTTCATATACGATACAAGGGAACTTTGAGGAGTAAGCGTGCCAGAAACTCGTTGGAAGATTATCGTTCAGTCCCACCCGCAGTTGTCCAAGCAAAAGCATGCACGAGGCGACTGAGAAAGCAACTTTGAGAGGATATATAAGAGCTCACTTCTGGCTGCTTCTCAACGGTTCTCCGCTCCGTATCCTTTAACCCGAGGAAACACGTACCGAAGTCTCCAGGGTGCCGTTCCTTCACGCTGTTACTTCCTCCTAGTTCCTTATATTTTTTACCTTATTTATCTCTTCGATACATGTACCTAAGCACAGATTCACAACCGGGAATACTGGATATTTGTTCTTTGCGAGTGCAGGTAGGGCCTATTATTCAAGCTATTTTTTATTTTTTTCACTATACCTAATAAATTATTAAGTAAATTTTACGTTAAGATCCGCGGTAAAAATTGTTGTAGTTTATGAAGAGGGTCATTTTAGTCCAGCACTTTCATGCTGGAGATCTCTTTAAACGCTTATCATTGGTGTGCTCCAGTTGGTATCTCGTCACCATTAGTGCGAGAGATATAGTAGCCAATTTTAAGATGTAGTTTTTCCACTCTATGTTATTCGTCGAAACAGGACGAAAATTTCTATCCTAAAAATGACCATTGGGACAAAAAGCATCCTGTATGAGCCAAAAATTTGCTTTAATGTTCCGATTTGTCAAACCGTGAGTGGATAAAATTTTCACTGCGAAAAACCCGAGATACGTTGAACAACAGGTTCGTACCTTGAACCGTTTAAAGAACGAAAAAAATCCTAAAAATATCGTGTCTCTTTCAATTCTGACTAAAAAATTTGTGTGCGAATTATGGAAGTTAGGTTATTAGGTCGGTTAGTTCGTCTGTGCGCGGTTTCTCAAGGCTCATACAGATGACAGCATAGCACGCCACTTGACATATATATGACTGAATAACTATAGAGAAACTGTTAGAAATACGCGTGCATCAGTTTAGGAAATTAAAAAATTACAAGAGCAGTGTCTGAGCTAGTTTTATTTTTTAAAAAATGTATGAAATTTATTTTAACTACGTACAACTCTTAGGTTGAACTTAATAATGGTACAGCTCACAGAAACTTTCCTGTAATGTGGAACCACAACTCTGCGAACAGTAGTAGAACAAGATTCACATCAAACTTAAAACAATCAGAGCTGCACAAACGTTTTTTCTTCCTGTCTCGATGCGACCGATCGATAAGAGTAGCATTTAGTGCAAACTGTTTTTCCTACAGAGTTATCGCTTGAATTTTTTCTATATTTCATAGCTCAAATATAGTACCACTTGAATAGATATGTTCATGTAACAATTCGTGCACTTGAAGTATCATTGAAATTAAATGCTTAAGTTTATAGACATGACTCGCGAGGGACTTTATTGTAGAGCATTCAGTACTGTTGAGAAACCTATTTGAAAACTACTGTAATATGATAAATCAGAAAAACTTCAATTCCAACTTGCGAATGCTCGATATTTTTTGACAGCGTTTTTCCTTCGGATATTTTTGTTATAGGTGTCAGTCAAGGATTATTGAGCGAGGTTGTAAAAAAAAAAATGTTGCCATGATAGAGACGTATACGAACAAACGTAACAATCGTTTTTACTGTAGTATACTTTGATCGAAATGACCTTTTGACCTTTAATTAAAATTTGATTGCGTTATCAAACTTCCATTAGCAATGTTACACATTTTGCATCGAAATTGTTGAAATATACGAAATATAACGCTCGACAAAACATTTCTGACGCAACTTTTAGTCACAAGATATTGCACTGCTTTACTTGACACATCAATTCTTTATTCAGAAAGGTTGCTTTTGCTGAATTAAAGGAAGTATTTTTTTTTTATTACGACTAATTGTAATCTTTAAAATACAACACTTTGCGATTATTACATAAAAGTTTATCTTTTTTGTTAAATTTCAGAGTACCAATGTGGTTCTTAACAAGTTGAATCCTCCGTGGGTAAAGATTATTTCTCGAAAATACAAATGCATGCGTAAAGAAGTCATTTTGTGTTAGGTCTGCTGTTCCATTAATCATTTCCAAGTTCATAGCATCTCGATCTCCATTAAGCACAAGATTGTCGTCACTAGAGGAACGATCGCGAAACTCAATTCAACTCATTTCAGACTAGAGTTTCTCTCGCTGTTGTTTCTGCATTCGTGTACGCTCGTAAATAACATTAGAGCGCGAAAGCAGAACTGGACACAGGGGTAACCACCCTTATTTTCGTGCGGGAGAAAAGAGGGGAAAGGGGTTGTTGTTTTGCTCTGCGAGCGAGCAAACTAAAAGGGAATTTAATTCAGGTAAACTTTGAGTGTGTTTGAGTTCTCTTTGCTGTTTTGGTGCTTGGAAAAGGGTGCGATGGGGATATGGAGACTCGTCCGACTCTCTCACTCTTACTGAATTTAACGGGTACAACGGGCAGTGATTTAAAATGACAAGGGCTCCCACCGCGATCCCCAATACTACCAAGACCAAACGACTACGCAACGCACCACTACTATCTATCGGTTCTATATACTCCTATATGGATATATATAAATTTAGGGGTGTAAAGGTAGTGCAGAGGCAGTTCCCGTGGGTACAGTGCCTCACGCTCCAGCGCGTGCTCTCTTTCTCTCTTTCTCTTTCTACTGGTTTCCAACATGCTCTCTGCGATTAAAAAACTTTCGCCCCGGGCACTGCGGAGCCTCGCGAATTTATTAGCTACGGCCCGTAGAACCCCGGTGGCTTCTCGCCCGCTTACCATCAACGTACGCAGCAACCCCTTTTCGCATTCCGACCGTTCCTCCCCTTCCCTTTGTTTTTCTCTTCGCACTTTCGTTCCCGCTTTATATACATGTTTATATCACTTTTTTATTTTATTTTTTTTGGACGCTCTTTTGCTAGCCGAAAATTTCAACGATCACGAGCAATGAGGGAGAGAGAGAGAGAGTGAGCGAGTGCATGGGACCGTTTCGCGGAATCGCTAATAAACCGATGTCAACCTCGATTCATATATAACTCTAGCCATGCAGGTATCGCCTCTCTCTATGTTTGTGCTTTTTTCGTTTCGTTTTTATTCTCTATCTTTTTTCCAGTCTCTCTTTCACCTCTCCGGTATAAACAAATTTTATCGCAGCATTTTCCTGTTTCCCCCGAAAAAAAGAGGTCTATGACAAACGGGAATGAGCAAACATTTTTTTTCGAATTTCCCGTCGATGGTGCGCCACGAAAAGAAACGAACGATTAAGTTTCTCAAACTTTTAGTTGTCTATGATGCCAAAATTTTCATAGCGTTAGAATTTTCCGTTGTCGAATGTTGTTTATTAAAAGCCTTAATGGAACGTCACACAGACAAGAAATTTTTGACATCGAAACACAAGAATTTCCTCATATTCGTTCATTCTATTTCTATCGTTCTATGGGTACTCGGTAAATCAACGTGTTTGTCAAAATATTTGACGAAAGATCATCAAAAGCCTGCGCGTGTATAAACACTTGGATGTATCACAAAAAAATACGTTATTCATCTCGTTGAGATGAAGAGATTGCCACGTGACAGCATCAAACACATTGTGACAGCGTTTTAGTGGGCCATTCTCCAATGTATACTCATTCCATTTTTCTTGCTCCTGCTTCTTGATCCACGTCAATGCGTATTTTTCTCACCCTTCTCGAATCTCGTTTCCTCTTTCAAGATCAAAATATTCTGAAGCTTCGAGCTATTCACAACTGGCTCGAACGTTCGAAATATCACATCTAATACATACACGATTTCCCCCGCCTCTCTCTCCCTCTTTCTTTCTCACTCATTCACTCTTCTTCTCTTAGGCCACTTTGGTGAAGACCGTTTGCGCCCGTTCACGGCAGGAGTCGAAGTAACCGTTTAAAGGGATGATGGATGCACGGCACGCGACCAGCAGTACTTACACACACATCCACACGTGCAGACGTATAATATTTGTACGGGTCTGTAAATATATATTCGATGGAAGAGATGCCCTGTTCCTAAACACGTTCTTCTCTACTTTATGAAAACACAAACTCTTTCGCTCCTTGCCCTGAATTCTCTCTATAATGGCAAATTTATTAGGTCATCGATAAAAAAATCCCCTCGATCGACAAAGAATTTTTTCCCGGGCAACGCGCGAAACAGCTGCTCCGTCATATTTACGCGTATATTTTTTTTTTTTCTTAAAGTTATAGATCAAGTCGATGATTTATTTCGACAGCCCTCGCATCTTCTCCTTAAATTTCAAGAATAAGACCTGAAACCGTGAAATTATTTTAAAAAATAGTATAAGTCACATTAGCGGATATTCATAACGTCGAATTTCAGAGCAATGGAGCGCAGAGAAATATTTATGTCAAAACGCTGTTACCACAAATTATATCAGTTAATATGGTGTCAAAAAATGTATTTGTTGTTGATACAGATCCTAATTTTTAACAGTCCAAGGAATTTTACATTACGGCTACAAAAGTGCCTCAGATTTTTGTTTCAACCGAAAATGCTGCGTATAAAAAAAAAATGGAAAATGAAGTAAAAAAAGAAAATAATAAAATAGTATATTTCTCGTTGAAAAATAGAATTCCCGAAAATAAACTTCAAAGATCCCCTAAATTTAATTGTTTCCAGTGAAATCCAGTCATTAAGGCTGCTGGTTCCTCTTTGACGTGTTCTTCAGAGTACTACGGGCAGGGATCTGAGGGGACGAGAAGGGTTTGGATATGAGAGACAATCGCTTAATAACGCCCCGGGGGTTAAGAGAGAAGTGTGGCGCACGCTGTACTAGCCCGCGATAACAAACGATTCATACGTCTCAAGGGCGACGTTGCGAAATAATAGGGAAATGAATTTTCCTCTCGCGGGAGATCGGAATCGAAAAATCTGCCGATGATGTATATATATTTCAACGAGAGAGAAAGAGTGAGACAGGGAGAGAGAGAGAGAGAGGCCGGCTGTGGGCATGATCGTGGTGAAAGCGTTTTTGGATCAGAGTCATCGGTCATTCTCACCCGCGGAAATTCGTCTGACATTTCTATCCTGGGCCCATGAACATCGAGTGATCGTTAGTCCATCTTTTTTACTTCTCAACTTTCTTATATGCTATTCCTCAATTACAAGATTTACCCGTCGACGGCGAGGAAGGGCGCTGTACGATCCATCATCGCGATTGAAAATCCATTGAATGGAACTCGAGACTCGTGAATGCGATTAATAAATAATGCATGCATCACTTAACGTGAAAGGATCCCATTTATACCAGAACTCTCGAAAATAATACCAAATCAAAATTACAAATATGACGATATTAATATATAATCACAAACTCGTGAGTCAATAACTGCCATTGATGGATGCATAATTAACATAATTATTTCTCACAAGAGCCTATGTGAGCTCATTTCTTTACCATGAATACAAAATTCTCACTTTTTTCATCTTCAAGTCGTATAAATGGATTATTTTATAATTATGATGTTCATGATTATTATTGATCTACACAGCAATCATGAAGCTCGTGGAACAATTCCGGAAAATGAATCCATTTCATTTCTATTTCGTTCTACTGACCGAAAATATGTTTGAAATAATTATATGAAAAATAAGAACATGATGGTAAATAGTGTTATTGTTATTCGTTTGTATCATTACATAGGCTGAACTGATCCCTAGAAGTCACTCCTGAGCAATTCAACCAGATGGGGTTTTGCGCCCTTCTATTTCCGCCATTTTATGTATATAAATGTATATCCCTATATAACGAAAAAGAATTGGTTATGTGGAGGCTCATAGACGTCACGGTCTCTATATCTAATCGTCGTAGATATCTTCCGAGCTTATGCGACGATCCCTCTGTTCATCTTTTGACCTGCCGGAGTGGCCACTCTTCGAGAATCCTGCAGGGAACCAGAACGTTCATCTTCCCTTTATACCCTATTTATATGAATACCCAAATATATCTCGTACAAAAGAAAAGTCACCTGTCATGGCCACCACTTCATTAACAACCCTTGTTCTGATGGTTCATTGCGGAAAATCAAGAATCGACGCTGTTGATTTCTGGTCGTGTCTATGTAATGCATTTTGGAAAGTCCTCCGATTAGTTCAAGAGCAAAAGACCCTGTTGAACCGATTTTTTTTTTAATTCTTCGAGATTCCAGGAAATCCGGAAAGATGAAAAGGTAATTTGGATCGATGCAATTCAATAGCTTTTTTCCATACAAGTAAAAATTGAGGTCCACTTGATTCGAGTTCACGTGCGGGGAAAATTGGAAATGAAATTTCCTGAAGTGTGCTAAATGGGTTTTTATACATTTGTGGTATACTGACAGAAGTAAATCCTGCTGAGATTTCCGGCTAGTTGCGAGGTTTCTACGACTTTACCAGTGTTTTTGGTCGTCAGCAGATCGAGGGGTTCGTGTCTTGCGTGTACATGTGAGAGAAAGCAGGAGAAGCGAAGTCAGCTAGTCATCCCTCCCGTGGCGAACAGCATCCCCCTAATCCCATGCTCTTGTTGGCAAAAGGCCCTGGCGAAAGCGTCGTTGTCGCACGCGCGCACACCCCTCGTGCGCGAATGTCGAGAATTATATTTGGATTACAAGCATTATCGCCACCAAGTAAACTTGACTTTTATGGTCCACGAATTGTTCCAAGGGTGTCTCCTGCTTCTCCTCTTTTTCCCCCTGTCGTTTTTTGTATACTTTTTTCCTTAAGTCATTTCTACGCAGAATCGTTTCCAGTCCGTTTCTTTTATCATCTATTAGAGCCTCATCGCGCCATTTCTCAAAGTCGAACACGTAGAGAAACGCGTACTTACCTGAGGACTCAAGATATTTTTCGTTCACGAAAGAGCAACGTTTAAAAAAAAATACGGAAATCTACACTCCTCATTTTTTTCTTCTGATCGCACCTCGAAGCAAAAGGAAAAAAAAAACTCACGAATAAATGGATGGAACTGAAATTAAATTAATATTCTCTTCACACCCTACATTGATATGATCAATAGTCGAAGAATAGATCATTTAAAATACACTTTGATGTGGATTAAGACATCAGAGCGCTTTCACCATTTTGATGGCCAATCGCCATTGTTGAATTCCGACAGTGGGAGGAGGCACACTCCAATAAAGATCAAAGTATATTGTATATACACATGTATATTCGTGCGTAAGCACGTTCTGACCAGTACGAACTTCCCTCTGAACTTAAGCAGCGTAATATGGCCGATACGAAGCGAGAGAAAGAGAGAGAAAGAGTAGAGAAAGATCTGGAGAATTAAGATTTCCAGAAGTGATGCGCCGTCATTGCATAGCTATATATTTATAAATCAATGTATATCGTATACATATATATACATTCTGATGTTAAAGGGCGAGTCTTTTTGTCTGTCGGCTCTCTGCAGGCTTCTTCGCTCACTGACAGCCAAATAAAGGACAAATAAATTAAGTTAATATGACTATCCTGATGCCAAACAGCCGAACCAACATCTTGCATTATCCTTTTCTTCTCTTCATTCTTTTCCATCCTCTCTCTATTTCTCTCTCTCTCTGTTTTTGCTTGCTCCTTCCACTCATATTTGGATACACGTACAGACTATTTGGAACTTCATACGTAATATTAACGGTTTTCAGCTCTGTCGCTCGTCCTCTTTTCTCTCTTTCTCCTTGTCCTCCTGTAACATCATCTCCCACAGCCTCCGTTATTCATTCCTCAATTCGTTTATCCTTTTCTCACTCACACCTTCTTTTCCATTTGCCTCTCCTTCGCTCCATCTCTCCCTTTCTTTTTCTTGCCTTCTCTCTCCTTCGTGTCCTCATTGACGCTCAGCGCACGCCTGGGCCATTGTCCGATGGAATTTGTAATTTAGATTGATACGTCCATGCACGAGCCGCCAGAGAACGAGCCCGGCTTTGTCTTCCTCTTCATACAATAATTACGGAGCCAAGAGAGACAGAAGTTGAATACGAGTATTCTTGAAGTTGTTACTACTTAATCAGGCAAGACGTGTATTTTGACAGGTCAAGTTTTTCGCCTCCTTATTAATCAGTTTTATAGTAATGGTTTCATATCATTTTGAGAATCGTTGTTAAGAGAATAAGAACTTGGGCTGAACTAACTATAAACAATAATCAAATACTGTTTGATAATGCGTTCGGGATAAATGGGAGTTTTTATTATTATTTCTCACATTACAGCGTATTTATTTCAAACCTTTGGCGTTTCAAAATGGCGGACTCTCATGGTTCTATCTCCCGCCAGAATCACCTTACAAAATGCATGTAAAATGCGCGAGCTAAAGCTTCTGCTGCATTGATATGAAACGAATTGAATTTTTTTTTCAACTGCAAATAGTTTCGGACGATATGCTTGAACTACAAAAAAGTGAAAAAAGTTGAAAATTCGGTAAATAGCAGACTTTTTACGAGACCGCTCGATTTTACTTTGAATTGAACAGTTTCAAAAGCATCGATTATAAGCGGCTGTTAAATGTCACCCCGCCATTTTCAAAAACTTCATTTGAAAATAATTGATCCATGAAAAATCGCTGGAGCGTGCAAGGAATACCAAGCAGGACCAACTTTATACCAACTTCGAATTACGCTTCAAAACTTTGCATCCGTATTTCCTAGATACTATTCAGACATTCGACGGAAAATATCACACTTTTCATAAGTTTCAAGGATATTTCATCTTCCGAATCCTGACGGAAATTCGCGCATATTCAATTAGGAATAAAACATCATTTGAATCTTCACTGAGAATCATGATGAAAAGAGCTCATCCGCGTTAAGCATGAAACAAACCTTATATGACCGAATAATTGACCGAGTTATACATAAAATGATAATCACAATAAAGCAATTTTTACGTTACCTGATCAAATCAGAAGTAAAATAGAGCAAATGGACAAAACCAAAATCATACTGAATTAGAGCAACATTTTTTAGTTTGATTTTTTGTATTTTTATTGCAATACAGAGAATAATATTCGGCAAGGAAACGTGTAATTTTTATAAACTTCGAATAAGTACGATCGCCTATTAAATTCTTTTTTCCTTTTTTAAACCGTATGAGAAGAAAAATAATGTGAAAATAACGCTATTTCCGGTATTGGCTCAGAAAGTAACGAAAAATGAAACAAAATGAATCCTGTACCGCGTTACAGCGAAACAAAGTTTCTATCCAATCTATAGAACCATTCTACGAAATGTGTAGAATCCATATTGTAACTGTAATTGGCTGAAAAGAGGAAATGGGGGAACAAAGATTTTTCTGTGGTTTAGTGGGAACGATTTATGATGATTAAACGCGTTGGTTCGAACTCCGAAGACACGAGGACAACGCACTATATTTCAATGCTATTATAACAGCGATGGTGGCAATAACTAATAAATTATTAGGCTTCGACTGGAACGAGGTTCCACCAAGTAATAATCAGCAAATCATTTAACTCGTTCGTGTTTGGAAGAATAAAAAAATACATTTCTTTGTACTCCTTCCTCAGTGTAAACTTTTGTGAATTATGATGACGCGTTCTTCAACACGCAACAAAAGCCTCAATCACAATTTGAATACATACTGAAAAAGAAAAATATCATGAGGTTAATTTAACTCTGTTGATTTATCGATTGAATTTAAAATCTTTCGAAATTACAACTCATTTATTAAATGCTTCTCCATTTTCAATATCCAAACATGCATATAGGGGAGTATGCGGCAAAGTGGCCCACTTAAGGAATTTAACGAGTTTTGTCGGTAAGCACATGGTCATTTACTTATTTTTGTCCCAAAAATCATTCCACCTCCTTGTTTCTCGAATTTTGAGAAAAAATAAAAAATTTGGGGCAAAGTGGCCACCTCCTCAAATGCGGTGAAAATCGATAATTGTCACTTCTCGTTAAATAGACGTTGTAATTGACTGTTCCCGCATGGAACATTGAAGGCTGCGATAAACCGAAAAGAAACGAGGCCCTCCTTCGATGAGATGAAAAAAAAATTAGTCGGAATACTTCGATAAATTTTGCCATTACCCATGGCAAAATCCCGTTCTTATCGGGCAAATCATGGGAAAACCGCCATTATCACGAGTCCGCCGTATCGCGCAAATCTAGTGAGTAAGAAAAAAGAGATGCGATCGAAAAAGAAAAATTCTTGTCTGCGGCGAACGTTGCTTGTATTTTCTGCGATCAACTTTATTCGCATTCCTCCGAAGACTGGATTCGCTGCGAAACATGCCTAAAATGGGGGCACACCTTGTGTCCAGGTGTTGATGAAGATGAAGTCCGTTATAAGTGCGATTTTTGTTAATCAAAATAAAATAGACATTTATCAGTAATTCGCAAAATGATTCTCACCCTCTGCCTCAAATAGCTATCAATTTCTCAGAAAACACAGAAGTCTCACTGATCCTGCGCCCCAGAAATCGGAATTCCACGAGTGGCCACTTTGCCCCAGAATTAAAAAATGCCCCAAAAAAGTGGGTGGCCACTTTGCCCCATGTTCCCCTACGAAGTGATATTTCAAAAAAACAATCATGCCAACTGTTTCACAAGAACATTCTTGTAAAACGAGGAACCAGAAAAATTGAATAATCCACAACAATTACGGAACACGAGATTTTCCATAATGTCCCATGAACGCGCCACTCAGCGTGTTGCAATCGGATCAACAATCAATAAATAGTTCCTCGAATAAATTCAGTACCAGCAGAACCAATGGATTATTGAAGTAAAGAAACTTTTGGCGGTAAGAACTGCAAAAAAATGAGTGAAACGCAAAACAATTGTCCAGCTGTGCGTAAATCTTAATTAGAAAAGCACCACTCGCAATCTCATTCGAGTTCCTCATCAGTTCATCGTGGGATTTCTCTTGCTCTCCCTCACTCTTTCTCGTTTTCTCTTTCGTCGTCCGGCCATGGTTCTATCTTGTTGGAAGTAGCGAATGGTGATGATGGCTTGGGGAAACCGAAAATTAGCCCCAGCAGAGAGACGTACGTGCCACGAAAAGATAGAGATAGAGAATTAGATGGAAAAGCTAAGAGGGTTCGTACTTACGTATGTATATATATAATCCCAGGGTCTTTCGAATACAAATTATATCTATAGCTCTTACCTTACACGTATATAAGGTCTTGGTCCAGCGCAGAGGGCCAGAGACTCATCCAGTTAGCCACTACTATCAGTTACACTATTATCTCGTGTGCAGTGGCTACTCGCTCCCATAGCAAAAGCCCCGTGCACGATTGTATCACAAATCCCTTCCTCTCGGTCCATTCGTTTCTCTCACATATAACGGGTGTGCGAATACTTATTTATACCCCTATTTGTCAAAACCCACCACTTGCCGGAGCGAAATGTTATTATAATGCTATTCGATTATTGCTTTCAACGGGTATTTTATTTCGAATATTCCTCATGAAATGGCGCGTGAATTGGTGAACAAGTCTGTCCAGTGTCAATCTTCCAAAAAGAGTATATGGGAATCGTTGAATTTATCATAATAATTGGAACTAGTCGCGACCTCATTGAAGTTGCATTCACGAATATTTCGGATAACATACTCAAATATTTTCAATACCGTATAAAATGAAACATTATCGTCAACCGAAGAAATATGGTGATAAAAGTTTAGTTTTTCTATATATTTACGAATCGATCCGAATCACATCTTCAATACATTCCGATAGGAAAAGTTTATGGAAAAGCTTCAATATCCATCGACGGAAATGGCGATCCTAGAAGTGAAACGATCTACTCCCAGCCTCATTAAAATGGACGGTTAGATAAGCTCGAGTTGTCAATCACAAAGACGTACGGCAGGGAGAATGTTTCCGAATTTGGCACCCGTTATAGTTAGTGAAAGAGGAACAAGAGGAGGAAGGGGAGGAGGAGGTTTGGGAAGAGAAACGTATAGGACGAAGGGAAGTTGGAGGTTGAAGCGGCCGAGAAGGTTGGAAGGGGATTCGAAGGCGGAGGGAAGCGGGGATGTAGACCGATAGAGGTTCTCGTGGCAGGAAGGGATGAAGGTAATTAATTGCCATGGCAACGGGGGAGGTGTGCGAGGCATCGAACCTATACACGTACCATCGGGCTACACCAAACCATCCCCCTTCCCTCTTTTCACCCCCGCGTTTCGCTTTAACTGAAATATGGCGCCCCAGCACCAAATTCCTCGCGCCTCTCTCTCTCTCCTCAGGTCTCTCGCGCCAGCGCGCCAAGGTAAATCGAGAACGATAGAGCCAAACGTCACCAAGAGCGATGAGAGCGAGTGAGACAGCACACGGATAGACTGCGAGGTCCCTCCCACATCGTGCCATATCACAAGAGAGAAACTCCGAGTATCGATTCGCGAGAGAGACGAGATATTGCACCCCCTGGACGATTCAACGTTGAAAATTAAATCCATCATCATATATATATACGCACCTATGCATAGGTGTATGCGAATGATATTTATAATGTCGTTTCAGGACGCCCAAAAGATGCAGGAAGTTTCAATACAACTGTAGGTGGTACATTGAGGAAAATCATGCGTTACTTGTGATTCAAAAAAGCAGCTGAACTTTTTTGCTCTTTTGATGATCAAAGAAAATGATGCGTTAACTTATTTGTTGAGATTGGTACATTTTTAATATAATGATAGCGGTTTAAATACTTTCGTAATTGAATCGTCAAGCAAAATGAGACAACAGTCATTTTCTATTTGTATGCATATGCACATCTATATTTTAAACCAGCTGGCTCATGGTGTTGTCAAACCTTCCACCGTTTGTGTCGTTATTACTCGTTAAACTCAAATAAATGTTTTTCTTTTTCCATTCGTAAGTCATTTTCACCGGTAGCAAAGCTTTCTCAAGACATCGTTGATATCTGAAAACATTCTATTTATTTCTTATTCACGTTTTTGGCTCATTAGAGTTGGGAGGATCCTATTTCATTGAATCCAAATCGTCGCTCAGGAAGTGTGCCTGCCCTAAAAGCCAGTGTATAACCCTTAAAAAAATGTGATTTTCGTTAATTGTTTTCTCAACAACTAGACGGTAGATCCTCTATCATTTTTCCAGGAATTAATGGACGGTGTATATTTCTAGCATATTTCCAAATTTCAAAGTTCTTCCTTATGAAATGAGTTTTGCTAAGTCAACAGAATGATTTTGTCAAATACATCCGATGGAGTATTTTGCTCATGTCCGAACAACGTTCATGGTACCAACAATTTTTTATTGTAAAGCGAATAGAAATTCGTTGAAGGGGCCAAGTTAGAGTCGTTAATTAATTATATTGTTTTACGAAATGTAAATTTGTAAGGCTGATCATTATGCATTCGTCTTATTTCGTCGTACGTAAACCCGCACTCCGATGCGGAGAAACTCTACCCTCTTAATTCTGCAAATATATGTGTGAGTTCATGTGTGAGAAACGTTAAATCTCAGCTGAAAAAATATTATCGAGCGGTTAGAATCGATTGTCCCAATTTATTCCCATTGGTATTCAAACATTCATACATAAATCGAAATTTGAAATGATTGATTGTCTTTGTCCATAATTGCGGGGAATCGTCGAGACGTTTATATACGTACACGTTTGAAGACTTCAAATCGTTTATCGCAGATTGACGAATTTCGATGAAACGAAGCAAAGGGAATCAATCATGATGCAGTTTTCATCTGAAACTGAAACACCTCTGAAAATGGACGATTTAAAAGAAAAAATGTGTAGCTAGCTAGCTAGCTAGCTATAAAATATTGTTCCATCTTTATCAACTTTTCTTCAAAGACTCTCACGCAACGTTAGTACATTTTTTTCGTTATTCATTGCAGCTCGCGAGTGGAGCCCTTGGATCCCTGTTGCACGTCCTTCTTTACCCGGTCTCTTTTGTTTTTACGATCCCGCTCGCGATGTGAAACGTTTTTATTCTCGCGAGAGAAGTTGCGGTGCTCAAAGTATCCGAGCGGTGAGGCTTCGCCATTTTCGTACTCTTGCTCTCTTCTCGCATTGCGCACGGACATATAGTTGCTCTTCTCTGACATCCCTTTGAAAGGAAAAAGAAGAGGCAGCAGAGACGAGAGAGGGCACACGCGGCGTACAGAGAAATAACAAGGATATTTCGTGAAGTGGAGAGCGTAATGAAGACCTCAAGGCGCCGCGCCTCAGCGATAATTACAGGGAGGCCAATCCTTACAACCTTCTAAAGGCTTAAATGTTAAACGTTATACGGCCCCGTCGTACTGACTTCGTCTCTGCGATAAAGAAAGAGACGAAAAGACAGACCCGATGAGAGGGAAAGAATGAGAGAAACGTCTCGCGCACGACCAACGCACCATCAGACCATCACCGGTAGCTTTTATGGGCCACGTCAGAGTTTCGAGTGTTCTCAAAGCCTGGATAACAGACACGAGCCTTTCAAACGAAACAAAGGTGGAGAGCTTTTTTAACGGCCGCTTCAACCGGCTGTTACAGAGTTTGCAACATTTTCGCAGCCTCCACGACGAAAAACGTCTTCATCCGACACAACGAAACAGCCTTCAAAAGAGCATTCCGACTCTTAGAAAGCGTAGCTATATATTCTTTTTTATTCAATTGAAACCTCGTGATGCAGAGAAGCCCTCCGGGCGTTTCGGATCATCTTACCAATGATGAAAATAATGCAAGTATACAATAGGCCGAGTAGGTACCCTCGGATTTTTCTATACGTTTTTACCGCCACCATAACAATGGAAGAAAAATCATGAATAACCGTGATAGCAATAAAATATGCCATCGTTCGAAATTCGTTTAAACGGTAGTGAAATCTAGAAAAATGGATTGAACTTTCATTATACGAGGGTATATAGTTGAAAATTTAATGATGATTTCTTCATTATGCTTATGCATGATATAAAACAACGATTTCAATGCTAACATCTTTAAAAATCATCAAAACATAATTAAATATCCCGGTGCAAAGATATTAAATTCATAATTTCATCTGCATAATAGTTGAATAAAAGAAGACTGTAACCGAAATAACAACGTCTCGTTGCTGTGAAATAAAGTTTTTTTTTCCGCAGAACAGTTTAAGAGCGAAATTTCCGTGAAATTGATCGATTATCTTTTTCCTTGGTGCCTGAAATTAAAATAAATTGTAGGAAAAAAATAAGTAAAAAGTCAAATTAGAGCTACAATATAGGTAGTAATATAAGTAATAGTCGTTCTCTTATTTTCTCCGCTTTGAGGCTCGTCATATTCGTTCACCATTTTTCAAATTTCGAGCCAGCAAACGGACGCGGCTCTTTTCTTTTTCGCCCCTTATGGACGAATTTTATCGTTCAGTTTGAGCACGAGTATATATTTTCTACGCTTTGTAGATGGTCAGACATGAGGAAGGCCCGAAGGCCCTCAAGAAATGCTAGCGCGCGCCTCTCGCTTTCTATCTCTTTTACTCTTTCCTTTTTATTTTCCTCTTTCGTTCTCCTCCTCCCTCCTCTCTCGCTCTTTTGACTCCGCTATATAGTTTACGGTCGCAAAACCTAAACCGCAAGATACCTCGTCGTTTTTTGCGGCATCACTGAGAATTGCCCGTAATTCTCTACTGATGGAATACTACTTTGCTCCTGCGTAACTCGCGCCCAACCTGACCTGAGAAAATCAGAGTGCGTGCCAAAGAAATTCCGTTTTATTTTCAACGCTCGCAAACTATTCATTTTTTTCAATTCTCCTTGGCTGAATCGGCATCAAAAAAAACCTTGAACATTATTGAAAGCATTCACAAATTACTCAGACAGTTTTTCACATTCATATAAACATTCGTACAAGAATTTATAGGAAAAAATTTGAGACAATGAACTTTGATTTCAAGTCGCGTGAATCGTCAAATGCGTTCATTGCCACCGGAAACATTCAATATCTTTAATAACATCGAATATTTTGCACATTGTTTTCAAGAGCTCCTATAATCTATGATCTAAAAAATAACATTATTTTTCAGAGGTTCCATTGTAACGGTGATTTTTTTTTGTAAAATCGATATGAATTGTTTGAAAATCAATTATGGATATGGTCCAATCCCATAATAAAATAACGTTCTACAATTTAGAGGTGACTCGTCAGGGCCAGCAACAATAATAGAGATTTTGTAACCAATATGAAAGCTTTATTGTTCTCCCTTTTTATTCATTCTCTGAATGCAGCGTTGGCTAATATTTTTTTTTACAATAAAACTTAATTACGGATACAATAATTATTCAAACGATAAGTTTTGAACAAAGTATTACTATCAGTTCGATCTTGTTTCTGTCTCAAGCTTCGAATTAATGCGTCAACAAGCTAATGGACTTGTACTCTTATGTACCTAAGAAGAAAAAGAATGAATTCCAACACCTTGTTAGACGTGTTCACATAGTGAAGGCGGTTGAATATAGGAGACACAATGTTATTGTATAGCCAATGACGGTGTTACACGAGCTCCTGCTGCAGGCAATCTTTCCGACGGGCACCCCCCGAGGAAACATTCATTTGTTACCGCACGACCAAAGAGACCTCTTCATTCTTCTCTCGACGCACAATTTGTGGCTTTCTCTTATTTCTACCGCTCTCGCTGGCCACAAAAGCAATCGAAAAAACTTTGTAACCACCGCGGTCAGCAGTATGCACAAAGTGGCTCATTAATAATGATTCGAAAAAAAATCCTACGACCACGAATCGATCATAGAAACACTATATTAACTGTTTTGCCGTTAGCGCATTCATTTTCATCATTTTGATATCAATTTCCAATCGATTTTCGATCGTACATTTGTAACCGTGATTTCGGAAAATTTTTTGAAAATATTTATCCAGCTACGCAATCATAAATTCGGATCGTAAAACACGCATTGGTCTAATAAACGCGAATACTTGTGATGAATGTATTTGAATCTTCCTCGTGTTGCCTGCAGCGACAGTTTTATTTTTATCTCGTATTTTCTTCACTGCAACGTGATTTTGTTTCCGAGGCTATGAATATGTATATGAAAAAAAGAATTACACGGATCACTCGCTGCCTACGAAACGGTGTGCTCGCCATTACGTACGCTGTCGTGAACACGCGTACAACGAGCTCCATGAAGCTACGAAAAACTTCAGCACGAGCATTGAAGTTCAAGAGATCGCTCGAATATTGAAACTTCTGGCTAATTACCTAATCTCATTTCTTCGATATTATCTCACGCATTAGCTGTTTCCTCCATTGAGCGTCTCGATGTGACTCCATGACGTTTATCCACGAGTATCGAGTCAGCCCAAGAGAAAAACCGATCGATCGTTTCGGAAAGTCAAGTATAACGACTCCATCGCCGTGTGTCCTCCTGTAAGCCAATCTACTAGTGCAAAACGTCGATTATAGCAGTTCCGATTCGTACTCAATCCTTCCATGCTTTACGCCCATTAATAGCATCACAAATTTCGGTCATCCAACGTCGAAATGTAAAATAAATAAAAAATCGTAACTTATAGGCAATTTGTGTCGATAACACAAAATCTGGGTCTTGAAGTATTGACGAATTTCTTGTTGGCATTCATAAAATAATAATTATCCCCTCAAAACTCCGTACCGATTTATCACGTATTTATGAGGACACATAGAGACGCGCGTATAGAAAAATTCGATAAGGGTGTCGAGCGAACATGTGGCCATTGCGGGGGTGGGCAAGGTTCAAGAGTCAAAGCTCGTAGAGTTTTTGCTTGAGGGTTTTCTGTCTCTCTGATCAATATATATATATATATAAGTATTCCGAGAGGAAAGCTCGAACGACGGAAACGTGAATCAGTGCCCAAGGTGCTCGTAAATCTGTCGACCCTGAAACATCCCAAGAGCAACCCTCTGCAGCATATCGGGTGCGATTGTACACGTACGAATGCACATACGCGCCAATGCTTCGAAAACCGCACCAACCCTTGTGCCTACTCGGCTACAAAAACATGCCGTTTTCCGCCCCTCCCAGCTGCCCCCCTTCTACGAAGATCGGAGAGCCTCATAATGTTGGTGAACAAGTGTTATAGTATGGCTTATAAGTGAATGCCGCGCCCTCTAATCGGAAAATACGATCACGATTGTCGGGCAAATGTATGTGCGGGGATGGAGGTGCTTTTTATTCAGGGATGATTTTTCCCGCAGGATCAGTATGGTTGAATTCTTTTCAGATTTTTTTTTTTTCACCGATTTATTAAACTTTAAATGCGCGTTAGTTTCGGAGGCATTCACTCGTTTTTTACGAGAATCTATTTTTTTTTGTGTACCACTCGATTCTGGGTCTCCGGGGCCCACTTGTTTTATTGTCGTCGGTCTTTTATGAGCTTTTTTTACGTTGCATTTGTGAAATTTTCTCCAATGAATTCGACATTTTCGTTAGGAGGGGGCCGCGATGAATTGTATCCTGTGATTTTCAAAATAACTAATATAAATCCACACGCAGCAACTTTTCCTCGTCGTCCCGACGTGCGGTCAAATTTCAACAACAAAAAAATACGACTTTCAACACGATTTACGGTTATTTACACTGAAAACATGCGATACTGCGAAGTGTTTGCCTTCAAAAGCTAATTGTCACAGGCGTCTTCATTAAATTGTGTAGCACATTATGGAAATGCAGTGTAATATGTTATTCATTAATTCATTGAGCACGGCCAGATAGATTGAGATTTCCGTATAATTTATCTTCGTTCGCTCTGTCACGCGTATATATACAACACGGATACTATAAAACGCGAGAGCGAGAGCTCTCGCTCGTGCACGCATACACGTATATACACAAACCGAAATGAACGTATATTCGATCGGACAGCAATCGTATCGTTCGAATTACAAAGGGAGCAGGATGCAACGAGAAGAAAATTAGCCGAGATATCGGGATTTGGAGCGGTGAGTGAGACAAAGAGACCTTACTAAACGCGCGCGGCCTTGTGTTTGTGCTGGATTTCGGAGCCTGTATTTTCACCCCTCAGTGGTGGTGCTCTCTTGTCACATGGGGAGCAAAAGCTCTTTCTACCTCTGACTCTCTCGATGGCGGCGACGGCCACAGGGCTTAGCACCCTCGTATCCAAGTATCACGTAAGCTCGTTGGGGTGATTTGCTAAGCCCGCTAACAAATAGAACGATAGATGGCGACGTTTCAGCCCTCCCACCCCTTATTCTCGAACCAAAATTCTCTCGCGCAGTTTCCTCTTGCGCTATACGCATATACTTATATATCTATATACATATAAGCTCTTCTGGCCCGAAAACCACCCCCGACACCAGTCACCCTATTTCCTATCTTTCACGTAACCACGTATAAGTGTGTGTGTGCAGAATAAGAGAGGAGAAAAAAGAAGAAACCACCCCTCTTCATATACCGCGCCAGGACGAATTACACGCGGATCACCAAGAGAATTATGAGAGACACACAGGAGCTCCCTTTGATTCGACATACTCAACGAGTGCCATTACTCGACGAAATCAGTCCGGCTCTCGGGCTCCGCAACTATTAACCGCTATGTCCGCGACCACACACAACTCTATATTACTTTTCTTTTTTTATATAGACGTGGAAATTCCTCCCACAATTCGCGGACCAGCCTAACTCTTTTACCTCTCCGAGGTCTCTGTTCCTGCGTCAAGAAACAAAACATAAATCAATGACTAGGCGACTAATGTATCGCTGAATTCTCCACCCAGATTATTTCTGTAACGAATCTTATATCAGCTTTGGACATAGCACCGGATATAGATATAAATATGTAGCGTGTGTATCGAGGCTGAATGTCTCTCCAACTGCAAGAGAGTTCTCTCGAAGTCGCGTAGGATAATAATTCAAACCGATTAGCCGTGACACGCTCGCGGTCGCTGGGCAATTAGCGATCGAATTAATTAGTCCATTATCTCTTGCGGTGTCCGCATATATACGTATATATCCTGTTTTATGCTGTACGAGCGTTGAGAAACGTACGAGAATTGCACCAAAGGACGGACGAATGAATGATCGTCATCGGATTCGAATGTACATAAATATTTATAAATGAATATGTTAATGGATGTAAATAATTATTATTTTATACAATAACCAATAAATTTGTGGCTGTAATTATGAGTGACACATTTGATATTACGTTTATGTTAATTGGCATAATGAAAATTGTAGACCTTTCTTGGCTTCAATTTCAAATCCCGTTGAACTTGAATTTCAATTCGTCTCGATCTGTCCTAAATAAGCGTATTTCATGTATTCTTAAAAAACTAGTCGTACAGAGATGAGGAGAAATAGGGAGAAAAATAAAAGTAAAAAATTATCATACGTATAACACACCCTCGTTATGGATCCAACTAATTATTTTTTTGTTCAAGGAATAACAATCTCTTTTAATAAACTTCAAATCGTATTTTTTTCAAAACGGAATGAAAATTTACTTGCGAGACTTTTTTGCCGATTACTCTGCTTTTCTTGTATTTTAATCTATTTCAGTCTTTCAGCAGTTTTGTTTTTGTTTTTGGTTTTTTTTTTTTCAAATGACCTTTTATCGAACGTTTTAGCTTTAGTTGTTTTATTGAATTCTGCCAGCCAGAATAAGACTCTCTTTATTGATTGTTGATATCGTAAATCTACAGAATGATAACGAATGAATCTGATGAAATAGGCTCTGCTGGGGCGAAATGTCACCGTATTCTCACAAAGAGAAAAGCCCATAGCTGGTCGAAAAAAATATATAAAGCAAGCGGTAATAAAATCGTCGTGACGATGGTTTTTTTTTCTCTTTTTTATCGCTCTCACTGGTCCGGGGAAGTCTCTATAAAACGAATATTTCGTTCTCGCTCTGCCATTGCTTCGTGATCGTCGAACAGCTCCGCGAGCTGTGAGCTTAGGAAAAGGCAATTATCCCGGCGCTAGTGAAGGGGAGGGGGAGCCGGGATGGTGTTGGCGAAACTCTCGGGATTGAGAAAATTCGTACGCGAGCTGAGCACCGCGAGAGAATTCAACTTGTGAAAATCCGGACATATTGCTACAGGAGTCGGGGGATGCTTTGCGGCTGCCACCCCCGTGACACGGTCTGCATATAACGCTACATTGGTAAGGGTGAGGAGTAGGGGGTTGAATTCTCTCGTACAACCCCCTTCAGGACTCTTTTCATGGTGGTTTCCTCATAAATAAAAATAACCATCGTACACGAAGTGCGACGGAACCCCTCACCTCTGCATCCACACACCCCCCCCCCCCCCCTCAAGGGGATACATACGCAATATCCTCCAACTACCCCTATGTATATACATGAGCGTAGACTTTTTTTCTATCCTATCTCGCACGTCCTACGATCTTTTTTCACTCTTGCCTGTCGTACTCGATTTTCCTAATTTCACGACGCATACATACGCGCACGCTCGAATATCCTCTCGAATTAATCGAACTCTTTCCCCCTTACAAAATTGCTGTTATTTTTTGTTCCTCGTAAAACTGGGGGTAAGAAGTAATTGCACCGCTGCGTTTAATACAACGTAAAACTTTAATCGCACGCTTTCATTCCAATTCGCATAATGATCGTCGCGGATATGAGGCACTATATTGTTTTGTATATTTTCATTAATAGCCAATTCGCATCAATCGTCGAATTGTTCCGCATTCGCTGCCGGATTCCTTCTGTCCTAGTACTTTTGCTCCCTCATCCCTTAATCCGCAGGTTCATCAATATATCATTTGGAATTTGTTTCGCAGTCGCATATATCCAATCGCCAAATGTAATTTGTGTATGCAATTTTATCGAGTCTGATAAGATAAAAACGCGCGGAGTTATCTACACGAGGAGAAAAATCTCCGAGACGGTGGATCGTCGAAAAAATTAAGAGCACGCTCGTGGAAGGAGGCAATGTAGGGTAGCCCGTGCTGCATATGGTGTGTGGCTGGACCGATAACGCGAGCAAGCTTTAGGCATATTATACAACGTGTTACGTATATACGAGAAGAGGGAGATTCGGCTCGAACCGAAAGCCACCCTAGCGTGGTCTCTTGACTATCTTCCCCGCACCCCCCTCCCACTCTCGCTCGCTCTCTTTTCGTTATGGGACCCTTGGGAATTATGCCCTCGGGCTACCCAACGAATCGACTGAAACACAAGCTTTCTGGTTATCCAGATTACGTATACACATTCGCATTTGTACTGTAGAAGCGTTTGCATATAAAATCGAAAGTCCTTCGTGACATTTCTCTTTATTGCTTTTTCATTGTCTTTTTGTTTTCCATCGCAAAATGTTTATTGCTCGTTCATACTATTCTTTCAGATACGAATAGTCGCACCGAAAAACTTTTGCGCTGAATAAATCAATATTTTGCGGGCAATTAATGAATTGGAGTGCCTCGTGAAATTATTTCAGTACAAATACTTAAATTTAAATACTAGGTTACTTTTAAATTCTGCTGGTGTGCTTTTCATCATTTTATCGCTTATTTTCGTCAGTTTGGGCTACTGTTTTCGGGTTAACGAAAATTTCTTATCTAACCGAATGAAAATGTGTGTTGTAACGTGTAAAGGTGCAGCATATCTCTTGAAAGTAAAAAAAAAGGGTTAGAATTTTTTGCTAGTTCAAGAAAGAGAAAAGTGCGGAGTCCTCGGGAGACCGAGTCTTCGGGTGTGAGAGTCAGCAACGCATTTGTCCTTAGCATGCAGAGACCAGGATTAAGCAGACCGAGACCGCGCGAGCAAACTAAAAGAAAAGGAAAAAAGTTCGACGACATCGAAAGTGTTTGGGAATTCGCTAACTCGGCGAAAATATGTTTGGGATTTGTTCCTCGTGTTTGGAAGTGTCCAGTGGGGATACGTCCTCGAGTTTTCTTGGGAATTGGAGGGAGTTGAGAAATTCATCCCCTCGGCGATCAGGAGTCGATCTTTTTGCGTTGCCTCGTCGGGGATTTCGCTTTTATGAGCTTATATTGTGCGTATACGTATACGTGTGTGTGCTCGGACCAGTCATCGACGGAGGACCGAAAAATATATAGATATGGGGCGGAGACCACCCTTATTCAAGGGGAACCTTTTTCTCCGTCACTTCGATCCCTCTTGCTCTTTTTTTTCTATCTTCGATTTTATTACGGGGGTTATATGGTCAAAAAGCACATTGATCGACGCACATTTTCCGTTATTCTGAATACGCGAATCGAAAACGATAAAGATGAAAATGCATCTACACCAAATATATATTCACGAATCATTTTTACATATATAAATACACAAATTCTATCGTCCAACGTGACCGATCTGGCCCGTCTATTTTTTTTTTCTAGAATCCCTATATTGTCTCCCCAAAATAGTGACATATTTTTCCATCGGCAAATGATCTATAAATCTACATACACATGATACGGCAGGCAGGATGTATTAAGTATTCAACGATTCGTGCAATATATTAATAGTTGTACGACGATCAATAAATTCGAGTTTATTATATAGAACCTGGCTTTTAGTGTACAATAAAGTGGTAAAAATGTCCCTTTTCCCCCAGATTTATGTATTTTCATTCTCTCTGAATAACCGCGTACGTTCATGGTGACAAGTTCATTTTCGAACGAAACATTTATAATTTATTTATATCCAATTAACCGTTCTTTTCATTCGCGATAAATATTTTTCTTCAGCTTTCCGTATGCTTGTTTTTTTTTTTTTTTTTTTTTTTTTAATCATTCCCAAAGTAAAACACAGTAACGAAAAAGCTTCTTCCTTTCCTCTTATTTATTTATGTACAAAGTTATTTTCGAAAGAAAAAATCCGAATTTATTTATATCCAATTGAATATTCTTTATATTTGCAATAAATAATTTTTTCCAGTTTCTCGTATCTTCTTTTTCATCATATATGCAAGACAGAGTACAGTGACGAGTATACAAGCCCTTCTCTTTTATAGTAACTGTCCCAACACAATGGCCAGAAACATATATAGCATATTTATAATTCATATGAAATTTTAAAATTTATCTATTTATAAAATAAAATTAATTTTATTCACAAGGAATTGAGGAGAAAAATTTTCATGACGGAAAATGTTATTTCGACACCGAACAATTTCCCCGTTCTCTAAATATACGAGCACTCCTATTCTCCCCGAAGCTTCGTGTATAAAATAAATAAAAGAATGAAGATCAGAGAGCACGAGATTTTTACTTTAACGCAAAAACAAACGAGGAGAATGGAAAATAAAAATAAAAGCTCGACTTTCGCGTTACACAAGGGGAATAGCGGTATGGTACTCTCGGGTATAGGTGAGAGCCAATTTAAAAGGCTAATTCCCCGACGGAAAGCTACCGGGGGAGGAGAAATCCACCGGAGAGAAAATTCCGAGAGTCGCGTCGCTGCTGCCGCTGTTTCGGAACGAACGGAATTAGGCTTTTTTTCTTCTTCCTACTTTTTTTCAATTCTTTTTTTTCATCTACCGTCGCGCCCGGGTGACGGTAATTCAGGACGTTCGCTCTCGCGGGAGAGCTCGCGCAAGAGCAAGGAAAAAGCTCGCGACACCAACGCTTCGTGCGGACGTTTCGTGCCACATTCGTGACGATTTTTCCCGAGCGAAGCGAAATTCGTTTATGTTCATTGCTACTACATTTATTGTTGAAAAAGAGAAATGCTTCTCTCATCTCAATGCATGAGCAAACTGGCCCACTATTTATTTTTCGTTATCTCACGCTTGCTATTCTATGCTACATTTTGCTCATAACAATTTTTCTCTTATAAACGATTCCGCTATAACCAATCGCAT
Organism: Venturia canescens; assembly: GCF_019457755.1. Taxonomy (NCBI): domain Eukaryota; kingdom Metazoa; phylum Arthropoda; class Insecta; order Hymenoptera; family Ichneumonidae; genus Venturia; species Venturia canescens. The sequence goes on from NC_057428.1 coordinate 10,284,721, forward strand.
TTAAATTCCATTCTTTACAATTTTTATAATAAATTTTTTTTTTCGCTATATAACAAGATATGAGCGAAAAAATAGAGCATACATGAGATCACTCGACCGAGTGAAACATCTTGGTACGTCCATTGCTCTATGAAACAGTTGAATCTATCAACATTGTTGTTTCGTTCTCTCTGTCGCATTGGCGTAGAATTTCACTGAGCAAAGATTTTCACTGAAAATGAGAAAAGTTTAGCTATTCAGAAACATTAGTGTTTATAACCAGACGGTTGAATACAGTCCTCGCATTTGTTCATTGTATTTGAATACTTAATATTTTTCCAGCTCCATTAGGGGATGGAAAAACCACCAAAAATTCTACTGAAAAATGATATTCACATCACTTTGTCTCGCAATCTCTCTTGTTCCCTCTCTCTCTCTCTCTTTCGCGAAGCATTATATATAGATAATGATCTCTTGTGGTAGGAGCGCGGGATGTGGGCTCAAAAGTAAACCAATTTCGTGGCTTGGTTTAAAGCCAGAGACAGAGTACGATATATATGTATATTAGGCGAGAAAAGCACGAGCTTACCCAAAACACATACACACAAACCTCGCGAGAGGTCCCCCAAGTTATTTCGCGTAGGTAACGCGCCGTGAAATTACGATGATACGCGAATCAATGGCTCTAGCCCTGATCTTTCCGCCTCTTTCTCTCTTTCCTTCTCTTTCCTCAAAGTGTGGCAAAAAGAAAAGAGGGTTCGAAATTTTTTGACGAGGCGTGGAATATATTTGCAAATTTGGTCCTTTATTATCGTTCATGGTGGGGCGATGATGACGTCGTAATCACCGCTTTCATGACACTTGTCATTTATCCCTCCATACATTTTTTATATAACTGGAATTTTTTATTGTGAATTAGAAAAAAAAATGATTGTTAAAATATCGATACTCGCGATCATCACTTTTATTTCTTCGCACATCGGCAATCCATCGACTTCTATACATTCGTGAATATATTTTGTATCTTCGTTTTCGATTATTTCACCAAAGTACCTCGATTAATGAAACGTAGGAATAATAATATTTTTGCGAATCGCGAATGAGCGTTCCTTTTGATAGCGGAATTCTGCTTATAGAAAGTTGGAACAGACGTTGCCCGCGAGCGGTTAAAAATATAGAAACGGCAATCACTAGACAATTTTAAAAGTCTCGTGACGTCCTGTGTAGCTCGTAGTGCCGGATAACAACATCGGAAAATTCCTCAAGGCAAAACCATCGCTTTGAGAGTCACTCGACTCTCCAATTTTCCTTGCATTTTCCTAAAGGAAAAAAGAATCGTGCACCGGTGAAAAGATGGAATAAAAATGATGGAAAAGAAGAGAGGACTAGCGAGGGGAAGAGATACATGTGAAACCGAGATGAGAACAATGGCCGTTCTCGCCACTTGGAAACACAATGGCGGTCCACTTAAGGGCTTCGACGTCCGCCGGAAGTCGAGTCTTAATGTGTTTGATCGGGGTTGCACCTCGCCCCCGCATCGAAGCTAACTCGACATCTGTAGCGTATATAGATGCACATTTATATAGATATATAATTATTGAGAAGTGCTATCGATCTCTCCGGACGAAATTCGATATCCGCTGACAATGCGATTGGTTCGTGTATTTCTCTTTTTCTTTCAACCTTTTATTCGGCTTCGAAATGACATCGTCTGCGACAAATGACAAGAGAATGACTAATCGTATGCATTCTTCGGACTATGTAATCGGTGAGAACGGAAGTCAAGAGAATTATTGAAGAATCGTATTGGACTGTTGGTGAAGCTTCGACATTTTATCGACTCGTTTTAACCTACTCCAATTCCTACTGTAATGGAAACAGAATAAACGAGAGTCCGTAAAAAATGTCGTTTGATTCGAGCCGCGGAGTGATCCACCATGTTTTTCATTGGATATTTTACAACTATTTCAACATTTTTTGAAAATTACTATAGCGATCAAAACTTTTTCGAACGAATCTGAAATCGCATGGTTTCGCTATTTGTGATTTTGCCTGCCAAGAATCTTTCCCATTCGTTCACCGCAAAACTGCACTGACGGAAGAAATTAGCAAATCCTAAAAAATCTTCGTCGAAGCAACATGGCGTGAATCGAATTTTATTCAACCCACTCCCAATTGGCAGAAAAGGATAAACTACTGCTGCGAAATACACAAAAAAAACTTAACAACGTCCCTCCGTTCTATGGAGATTTATTTGAAATGTGGCTTTTGAGTTAATTACATGAATATTCCGGCGCTCACATGGAAATGTCTTGAATAAAAAGAGCTACTTCTTTTATTGTTTTATTGTCAAGAGAGCGAAGGAAAAGTGAGGAAAATATGAAAGCATTCGAAGTTAGAGAACATTTGTTGCGGCGATGTACAGACAAAATTACGAGAGAATAAATGGACGGTATTATGCAGCGAGATTCTCAAGTGAACCGCAGAAGAAAAGTCGAGATGAGCGCGCTGTGATCTCTGGCACTTTGGATCCTGTTCAAAACGTCTCGAGCATCTCTCGTATACTCGAGAAAATAATAACAACAATAATAATAATGACAATAATGATAATAATAAGAATGCAAATAAAAGAGAGAAAAAAAGAAAATTATCTTTCTCGCAGATTCAGCACGTGTTTCAATGTGCATGTTCGTACGTGCGTGAATACTTGTATTTTCTCAAGCACATACACAAAATTCTCTCTTTCGATGCACGTATGTACAACTTCTTATCGCTTTTGCGTGGGAAAAGCAACGAGTCTTCATATACATCAGATCTTCCAGCGATAGTCCAATCTTCAGTTTTTTTTTTTTTATTTTTCATTCTGCGAATTCTCAAAGTGGAAAAGAAATTTCACCATGCCAGAAATATCGTGCAAGATTCCTCCGTCTGAAAGTGATTTTGCTGTATATCAGAACAATTTTACGACTTTTTCTTTTAAATTAGTGCATGTACGGATATTAACAACGATACTTTTTCTGTGTATACAAAAACGTGGAATATAAAAATTCAATATTTACAGATTTTTGTAGCTCTTAATTGTAATGACGCGGGTGTAATTTGGAGCTTTCGAAAGTACAAAAAATTAAGAATGATTTTTTAACTTTGAGATAGAAACATTTTTAAAAAAGTGGTTGAAAATGTTTATTGAAAATTTATTGCTCGATAAAAATGCAACAAAATTTACGCATTATACTGGCAATTTTGTTTTTTCAACCTACCCACGAGTATTTTCTATATCACGATAAAAAAGACTGAACTCGCATTCAATGTCCGGACCATATCTCACAGCCGGCAGACACTTTAATGAAAAATCATACCAGGATTCTTCGCCCTGTTCTCGTATACGTCTTGTACGTCTCTTTGGCTCTTTTCGCTCTTTTTCTACTTATATTTTTCTCCACGAAATAAAAAGGTCTCTGTCTTTTATGTTTTTTTTTTCTAAAGCGAGAAGGAGACGAGAAAGAGAGAGAGAGAGAGAGCCAGAGCCCTCCGATATCTCACGCGAATGAGATTTTAGACGGGAATAAATAAGAAAATTCAAGAGACACGGCGTACGAGGGGGTTGAACTTGGTGAGGTTATATATAATGCTATGTACCGCCGTGAGAGGATCTTTATTTCGCGGTGAAATTGAACCTTCTTCTCCCTCTTTTATTTCGTCTCTCATCCCTTGAATTTTTTCGCAAGCGAGACCACTTTCTCGGATATTTTTGTACGAGTGCCAAAGAATAACACTTCGGGGGTGAAAGGGCTTGTCGAATTGTCGGGCTTCAAGTATACCTTCTATTTATGTATATATTCGTATTTAAAAAAAAGAACGAGATATAAATGTGGCTCTTCATCATATTCGACTATCAGATAAATTCGGCCAACTACTATAATATCATTTTTTCATACGAATGTGCTTTAATCTAGAAATTGAGCTGACGCTTCCATTATCTACGATGATGAACGACCTTGGAGAGACATTGCTTAATCAATTTTATTACAATCCACATTTTTTCGTATAGAACAGATTAGAACAGTTAAATGATGCCTATGTGAAAATAAGTAGGGACGAGTGGGACAAAGCAAAACACTTTTAGAATGTTTTATTCACCATTAGAAAATTGCAAAGTTTCGTCATTCGACCGAAGACGTACTTCAAAAGCTTAATATTCGATAGAAAAGGGACAATTTTTTTGAAAATTATATATTCTTTTTATAATCAATAAAGTCGAATAAAACTTATTTGGCTGAGGATAAAAGGTCAATTAATTACTATAGTTTAAACCATGAATATTTATTACAGTAATTATAAATGTTATCTCATCATTCAAGATAATCTCATAATGTTTTTATGTTTTAGATTCTCCTGTCTTGATGATACACTTCTGGAAGCGAGGAAAATCACAATTCTTTTGTTTTTTTGGTAACACCAATAGAAATCAATTTTAGTGTGTACTCAACGAAACGATAGTAATTCTAAGCATTGATTTTTTTTTTCGACGCATCTGATAACGATACGTGATCGTGTGACGAAGTCGTTTAAAACATGGCTACTTTACAAATAATTTCCAACGTTCGACGAATCATTTTTAAATGTCCTACGCTCGGTCCAGCGAGCACGTCGAGCCCTTGGCCCCCCACCATTTGCGATGCATTTTATTCGGCACTTGCTTGACTTTGAAATATTAAAATCCAAAAACATAACGTTTCAACTTTTGCAAATCTTCAACATCTAAAATCAAATTAAAAACAAAAAATCAGAATCGAAGATCCAAAAAAAATGTGCACGTCGATTAACCGTACAGTTTGTTCTCATAGCCTCACGTATTTTAAAACTTAATAGAACAATCGACTTCTTTTTTGTTTTTTGAGCTAAAAATAGCCTATAAATATTTACGAATACAATTTCGAACTTTCGGCAATTTGTGACGTATATTAGAAAATTATTTATTCGAATACTGAACCTCTCTGAATGAAATCTACGAAATTTTTCATTAACGCAAATGCCAGGAAAATTGTTGTCATTGTCCCGCTCCGTAACGAAAATACATTTTCGTAGATCTCGTTTTTTGATAAGCCGTCGTCGATTTTATCAAGGCCACAGCGATTTGAAGAAATATGGTAGAAAAAAATAAGCTTATCACGGACTCGTGATCCATCGATCTCTAGGGATTCCAGTACGACCCTCGCATCTCTTATGATGGGCGTGCGCTCGTGGATCACATATTCGCGTAATCCTCAACGAGAAAACCCGCATAATGTATACAAGCTCGTGGTTGCAACCCCATCTTCACAAGGGGTGGGTTTTACTCAACGAATACCCGACTCCTCTCTCATTCATCCCCCGATACTCCGTGTCGATGTATCTCCTTGGTGCATCTCTCTTCGCACGGGACTTAGTGTTTTAATGGACTCTCCGACCACATTGATCTGTATGTGTATATAACTCAAAATTACATATGTCTCGGGTTATTATCAATCCGTCGACTTAATACAAAACTAGACAATTTATTATGCCGTAATCCCCGCTGGCAAACTCGCCTTCTACATTCGGGTCTCGTCACATTATTTTTTCTCACGTTTTCTTCCATTCCGTATTCAGTCTTTCGAATGGTTTTTTTACTGACATTTTCACCATTTTTGTTAAAGTTTCTATTATTTATGTTTTTTTTTTCGTCTTACAATATTAGCTTAACCAGTTTTTCTTCGTGTTTGTCAAATTGTTCACAAATAAACATTTAACCGAACTTACGCCAGGTGATTTTGACGAGAAGGCTTATGTAATTTTAATCAATGAATGTGCTGCTTTCTAATGTATTTTCATTATCCTTTAATGAAGTTTCTGACAAAGTAGTTTAAATAAATTAAGTCATAGATTGCATCCAACTGCTTGTACTTCAAATAAGCTCTGGAATGGAATATAAGATTATGATTGTATGAGGGAACCTATAGAAACAATTTTATAATGAATACTCACCAAGAAAATTAGGTAGTTGTTTTTATATTGAAAAACCATTTTATTCCTTTTAACTGTACTTTTCAGACACTTTAAATAACGAAAAATAATTTCATTATGATGACTAAATATTGGTTTTTTCTTACGTGCCTGTCATTTCCAAATAAGCCTATGGAATTTTACAAGTTATCAAGGATCACACATTTTCCAATGTATCTATGTTTATCCAGAATTTTCGAATGACCAATTATTAAAATTCTTATCGAATTCAGTAAAAAATTGGGAACTGAGATTCTATGTTTGAAGTACTTTTTAAATAACATTAACCAATCTATTTGTAAAATAACATTTCTTATCTATATGTAAGTGCATGAGAACCAAATGAAATAAATGTTTGCAAATCATACACTAACTTCAATGCTGGTGAACCGTCACTCGTGACATTCAGTGTAGTATTGATAAATTATTAAAATATTCTGTAGGCATCGCACCACATTATCGTCTGAAAAATGAATCCCATGCCAGAAAAATAATAAAAATAATTTTAATAAGAACATCATTGACAAGTTTGATTTTGAGATGACCTAAAAACTTCCGTCTGAAATAATATTTTCACCGAGAATAAAACAAACGACTCCGTAATTGCACTTCGACTACGGGGATTCTGTTCCATAAATTTCTTACACAGTTTAATGCGATATCAGCTACTCCGATTCGAGTTCACAAAAATTTTCTCTTTAAGTCGTATAATCCGTCCAGAAATATTGTCAATTAGCTGATCATCAAAAGTCAAAAGTTATATGTAATTAACGGCATATTCAGACGTATTAGAGACCAATCAGAATACCGATTGAACGACAACAATAAATATTTTTTTTAGTTAAGATTGAAAAACGGAGAAAATCAAAGGAGAATAACTACCGGTACGGCTATAGAAATGAGGCTACGTTTGAATTATTATGAATTTTCATGAAAGTTAAATGAAATCTCTTCAATAAGAAAAGAAATTTTATTTTACAATCATACGGGGATTTGCACGGTAATTCTTCACTTTCAATTCGCTCCGCGTGCACAACTGCATTCTTAGCGCGATTGCTACTATTTTATCACTAGCATTTCTCTAAAAAACTAAATGCAAATATCATTATACATTCTTTGATGTATCTTCAGCAGTGAGCAAAAGACATACCACTTTACGATTATCTCCGCTCTGCAAAGTCAATAGCGCTGGTATTGGAAATAGAATTGTTGCGTTTGAAATATCCTTCTTAGTAACTTTTACTTTTTAATGTTACAGAACATTTTTCATCAAACCGAATCTATTATGGTTTATGGAAAACTCGTGAATCTGATTTGATCTTTTCATTGAAGCATCAACCACTCACCATTGCAAAATGTTCTTGTCCCGGAAGTACTTTAGGATTACTTCAACAAAACATTTGTTCAAATCTTAATTATTACATCGACTGAAAGTGCGTAAGAAAATTAAATAAAAGAATGCGTTTGATCGAGAGATATTTTGTTACTTTACTTATTTGGCTGCGTCGTATTTTCGATCGTTCTTCAAATAACTGGTTCCAGGCGCTTCGTGAAGTATATTTCATTTTCCGTTCTGTTTAATTGCTAGAAAACAATTAATAACAAAAAAAAATGACTAGAAAAATTCCCGAACATATCACACTAATTGACATTTAGCAGTTCCAGTTTACAAAAATGTTATTTCTATCAGCGAAACGTTTTCGGTCCACCACAAAACAATCATAGTACACAACCAAAAGTTGAGTACGATTAGCTAAACACAAATATTTGTATCAGAGTGTGCAAATTGAAAATATCTTAAGGACGATAGAAATCTGGAATTTATCAACAATGAGGGTTCCATTTACAGAAGTGATTCACTATTCGTACAGATTCTATTTGCTGGAATAATATTTCTTTTGTTAGTCTACTTTTTAATCGTTATGTCTTATTTCCGCTTACCTGCGCGCGATCACACTTTTTCCATTTGCAGAAAATAGACCAGCAATTTCAATCGAACGCTATAGATTTGAGCTTTCTATTTCGCGTATTAATTTATGTATGTACAAAGAAAGGGCGAGAGCGAGAGCGAGAGAGAGAGGAAGGGTAATTCTATTAGATAGCATAGGGGGCACACCGCGCAAAGCGTCGTAAAGGGTTGAGAGGACGAGAGTAGAGGATCGGCGATAGAAGAGTGCGAGAGAGGTAGAGGGAGTTCCTACTTGGAAGCTTTTCTCAGTGGAAGGGGTCTACAGCCCCCTGGAGCACCCTCACGCTAACTGGCTGCGAGTCTGTCCTACCCCCTTTACGATTCCTACTTAATTTATGTATCATCCGAGAGTTAAGTAATTTCCACCGTCGAGCTTAAACCTCTTTCCCTTTGTGTCTACATTCGTATGTGTGTTACCCCTCAAAACCTTGCGCATATTGCATTTATAATACAAATCTACGCGGCCGTGGAGAGGAACTCTTCTTCATTCTCATCGTTTAAACTTTGCGCGTTATCTATTCACATTGATATCGTTATAATTTTACACTCGAATCATCAAAGACCCTCATATACAAGTATCGTCATTATCTTTTAAACTCGAAAAGATAATAAAAGTGCAGGATATGAAGCAAAAAAAAGTGAGAAACGCATAGAACTGACTGAGTGAAGTATACGATAAAAAAAAAAACAAAAAAAAAAACTACCGTACAACAAGTTAGTTATAATGATTCACTCGCCCCCTCATCCCTCGCAAATACAACATAAAATATATCCTCGATCTACAATAAATCACGAATTAATCCCTAATTACACAATTCTCAGCTAATTATCAAGCCACAATCTTAATTATATTAAAATGATACAGATATGCTCCGTAGGTACTAAAAAAAATCTTTATGAAGTTTGTCTCCGACGATAGGAACAAAAAAATGTAGATGGAAAAGTCGAGCACTTTTATTCACACACATACACAAGCATAATGCATAAAGAAAGAAGGAGCTCTTGGCTCATTCTTCTCTCTCCCTCTCATCGTGTTCTTCGCTCTACTACGGGCTAACTAATTAAAAGGTGGTACGAACTTTCCCGGGGAGAGTCAGAGAAAACGAGTTTAAATCTGTTTCAGAGCGGGGCTTTCGAGTACTCGGCGTTACAAATGTATATAGCCCTTCGAGAAAATAAAGAGAAAACGAGAGAGAGAGAGAGAGAGAGAGGGAGCAGTGGCAGAGCACTGTCTTAGTGACTCCCTTGTGGACCGTTCCCATCGTGCCCCCAAAGCTCAGGACCGTGTGCACCCTTATTTTCAATGTATTTATATACATAGATACGTATATATGTACTACATTTACAGTTAAGCAGAAAGCTCCGCGGACCGCGGCGAACAGCACTTTATTACGAGACTAATCTGTCTCTTGCCCAGCACAACCGTGGCATTCGCGTATTTAACCCGATCCTCCTCTAATTTTATCCTTTTTCTTTACCATATACACTAATATCATTCCACAAGAGAAAAACCTCTCCGAACTTTTCAGCTCCGATTCCTTATCCCGCGAGGCAGCGAATCGATCAATATTTTAATTAGAAAAGAGATTGAATAGGGCCAAGAACGAAACTTGCGTCACCAAAACTTTTCAAATCGTACTTGACATTTATTCGTAGTGATCTATCTTCCAGTTATTCATATCGTCAATAAATTTTACAAATCCTTAGGAAGAAAAGAAACGCGAAAAAAGTGAATATAATCCGATCAAATTCCACATAATCGTTGTGTTAAATGTTTGAATCCCCAATCACGAAGAACAAGGAAAAAAATACTTGGCACGAATTTTCATAAGCGCAAGCATCTGTAAAACTGCCAAAATATAATATTCCGATTCATTGAACCCTGTAAAACGATATCGTGGCGAATATCGGATAGAAGGGTCAAGTGCGAAAGCTGAGGGTTAAAAAAGAATACCTTTGAGACTACATATACAAGAGAGAAAAAAGAGATGGTTTCTCGAAGACTCGTGGCAAAAAACTAGGTAGGCCATGTGGTCGACGGTTCTATCCGCGAGGGTGCTAAGAATTTGAGAATCGTATTTGCCAAGGGTTCCGATCGCCGTGTATAGTTATAATTGCCAGTTCTTACGTCAATACGCGAATTATCGTCGTAATATATTACCGAAAATTATAGAGGTGATCGTTGATTTTGAAGAGGGTGACGGGGTCGAGGGCGCGCGAGAGAGGGCAGGGAGGGAAGGGCACTACGCTCGCCACTTTCACCAGATGGAGATCCACCTCACCTCAATTTTTGTTTCCTCAGCCCTCTATTTTTTCGTTGACTCGAAACCGTTCCGGTCAGTCGGTTGATTTTTTACGGTAGCCTCAATAAAATACGGACACATACAAACTCACGTGGGATATAAAGGTGTCTCAAATATGGAAGGACGTATATACCACATGAAAAACTAGAATTTACAACTTCGGAACTTTGAGTCTTCGAAAATTTATGTTTGTGAGAGAAAAGAAGGTGGAAGCATCGGACGGGAACCCATAAAACATTTATTCTACACCGAACCGTTTGCAGGTAGATATTCAAGTGTTGCCAGACTTGTAATATATCCATCTTCTATGTCTATTATACGTGTTTTATTATATACTGCTGTAACCTACTGAATTCCGAAACCTCGCTGCATGATCAATTTTCTACTTCATCAGTGATAAATTTCGTGGCACCCAACCGTGCGTGTCATTCGTTACGTATTGATCGGTATTCACTTATGTAATATTTTTTGATTTATTATTCATTTTTACAATTTAAAATCATTTTAAAAAATTCACACGTGAAAACTTTCTCATTTGTTTCCTCGTGTGCTGGTGCGTATAGGATTAAGACGCGAAAAATCGATTATATTTGTACTGCCTTTTCCAAATTTAAGGCTAAGGATTTCCTATTAGAGTATAACGTTTTTAAAATTCAATTAATTTCAATTATTTTCTAGACCCGATGATGTAACCATAATATAAAAATTAATGGAGATTGAACCTATCAAAAATACAGTTCACTTGTCAAAAATGAGTAATCAGCGAAAGCTGCATCGCTGTAATGTAATTAAGAAATATTTCGTGATGCAGCATCTCATAATTGGCTGCGTCCGTTATAATTTATTATTGATTGATTATCGTAATCTTTGTATTTCGAAAGATGAACGAAATAATAATATTAACATCATTGAAAATATAATGCGATGCCGAGCATACGAACATGATTTAAAGATGGAACCTTTTGAAAATGCAGTTTGCATGTCGGAAATTGGCAAACGGTGAAAAGTCTTTCAATGGAGCTCTCGATCTAGGATATATAATATGGCGTGTAACACGTACGTTTTGGTACGAGCCCGAGGGCGGGACGCGCCCGCTAACTTCGTTAATGTATAATCCCGCTGTGGCTCCCCGGGGTTCCGTTCCCGCTGTGATATAAAATCAGTAAGCTTTAGTAAATTTCGTTTAAACAATCCAGTAAACAATTTTCCGGGGCTGTGCACCGGCAAAGTAACGGCACCCCAGGTGTATACGAACCACCCCTAGCCACAAGCGACATACATATATATTTATAACACGCTCTCTCACTACTCGAGAGTCAACGACTTCTGTACCTTTTCTCTTTCCTTCCTTCTTCTTCTCCCTCCGACTCTCTCTCTCTCTCTCTCTCTTTCTCTCTTTACCGCTTATTCGGGTTTTCCGCTGCTCGGTATACTTGCCACGCCGCGACGTTTTCTCAACCCTGGACCACTGCGGAACATCCGCCTAGATAATATGTAATAGAAGACGCTAAGTTTCATGTTTCAGAAAGGAGATAATTGAAGCGAGAGGTCTCGTAAAACTTAATCCCAACGATCTCGTATCATGGACGTTAAAAAAATGTTTGCGCTCTCTTTTTTTTACTCGCAATCTATATCAATAAAAAAATGTCTACATTCCTTCGCACGAGCATAATGATGGACTCTCGTTTTATTATTGAATTTGCAATTTATTTCAAGTGATCTGCTGGCTCTTTTATCTCATTTAATTGATTGCTCGTTCTTTATTATGTAACTCGAAATAAGAAAAAGAGTACCGTTTTTTTGTATAATCGGAATGTAAATTCGTATTTCGTAGTATCTGTTCGGTAATTAAAAAAGAGCAATGATTTTGCAATTGGCTCATTTATTATTTTTTCGAAAATATTGATTATTTTTTCATCTTGTCGCTGTTGTTTTGACAGAGGCTAAAGTTTAATAGCGATTAAATAAAACGCAGTGAAACTTGCTCGCTTCCCACTCCTCGTGATCTCGGTTTTTAAAAGCGGAAAAAACATTTTAATTATCCTCGTCGTGGTCGTCTTGTTTGATACTTTTGTGATAAGGTTTTATTACGTGTCTTGTGACGAGTCTCTCTAAGATTCCCTGCGCCGGTCGTTTGTTTTTTCGATACTTTTTTCCTCCACGTTGAATTTTCGTTGCCAATCCAGGCGGCGTCGATCATCGTTACTCGAATATCTTTTTGATAAAGAGGCAAAAAATAGTGAGCGCAAGAGCAGATGATTCATAAATGACGATTTGTGTTCTCCACGTGGCAATATACGCGAGCTCTATAAATCTCGTATACGAAAAGTTGTCAAACACCGAGCGAGAGTCGAAAACACGAGGCGCGATGATCTCGAATTAAAATTGACGCTTGTGTTGTACGAGTCTGTGTCGCAGAGGCTGGAGGGTTCAAATTCGTGTGAATTTTAGTTCTCCACTCCGCGGTCTCGTCTCAACGTTTCACATATAAAACGTATAGTTGCACAAATTGACGGGTGTACGCCTCGATAATCGTGATTTACAGCAATCGGTTGTTCGTTATTTATTCGTAGATTATTTACGGCGAGCAAAACGCATTCGTCAACCGAGCGAGACTTCCGGTAGCGGAATTTTTTGGCATGTCCGCGGACGAGGATGCGGAGCCGAATATTTATTAGAACTCAACGCGTCGAAAAATGGACTGCACCGGATATACGTTTATTCGAAGAGTAGAAAACGCCTCCGCATATATACAACTTTTGGTGCAAATGGAAGCGCGGAAGCTATATAGATAGGATTATTAATGAATGTTGTACCGATGGCAAAGTTGCGGAAAATGTAGAGCACTCTCGTCGACTTTGTGCTCGAGCTTCGAACCGAATCGACCAGGTGTTCACATCTCGCTTTCTCTCGCTCCTTTTCGTCCTTTATTCCTTCCTGTACTTAATACGTGCCACACTCTTGAACTTTGTACACACTGAAAAAGCAGCGCAGCACTGTAAGAAGGTGTGCTCGACTAACGAGCTAACTTTTCACGAGGAAACGAGAGGCAGTTAGAAATTTTCCGCAACTAACCATAAACGCGTATATATAGTTATTCCACGGGAAAGAGGGTTAAACATTTTTGAAAGGTTAAGTGAACATGGCGGATACGAGAGCGAACTAATTTAACGCTGGTTGAACCGCACACTCGCGAGCGTTATTTCCAGTCGATATACATTTATTAATAACAATCAAATTTATATGTGTATATATATCAGTGGACACACCGGCGAGCGAGAATATCGTTGGGAAAAATGATGAGGATACGAGGAGCACGAAGGTTGAGTGAAACGAGGCATTGAAAAACCATCGTAAATTTGAGAGTTAACGAGGTCTCGTCGCGCGACAACAGCAGGTTCAGAGCAAGGGTCGCAGGCCATTTTGCGCCATCCGCATGCGGTAATAACGGTACAATGAAATGTTTTCAAATTTTACGCTCGATTATGCTCTCTCTCACTCTCTCTCCCTCTCCTTAACAATTCGTACGTCCGAGGATCGAGGTGCGACATTTGGCGCATTAAAATCATAATGCCGCAGCGTTATCTCATCTCGAGTTAGTCCTAGCGTGAAATAAATAGGAGATGCTTCAGAACGTCATCGAATTCGTCACGATCTTCATCGCGGTGATCCCTCATCCTCCTCCTGCTGGGGTTATTCCACCCTTTTTTCCTAGTGCTCAGATTCGAGCATCCTTTTTATTATCTCCCAATGAATCTTTGCTGATGAGGGTTAAAGAGAAGAAAGAGGAGGGAATACGAAGGTCGAAACTTTAACGTCATGCAATACACATGTACGATGTACGTATGCTATGTATTTATATACGTTGGTCTCGCTATAGGAAAAGAAATATACCGGACAGATGGTCCGGTTCGGTTCGAGTCCAGCGACAGGTTGGTCCACGGGACACACCGGCAGCATTTCGTGGTTCATTTGCGGTACCCAAGGGTCCCATTTATTATCGGAAGAGAGCACGAGAATTTCGTAGGGGTCGTTGCGACAGAGCTCGAGGGCCCCTGCACCCTCGCTCCCAAACATTTCGACGTGTCGAGACTTTCTCTTCTACGTGTGTATCGAAGAGAGAAAGGGAAAGGGAGACGGAGAGAGGCCCGAAGAGGGTGGAACACGACATCTAGCCGGTATATTACACGAAACTCCATGCCACTCTGGTCTATACACACCGTACAGACACTTTGGGGTTGTTTACAAGGCCTCCCCCGTACTCTCTCTCGATTTAATTCAGTGATTATTTTTTAACGACTCCCATATCTCAAGCAATGGAATCCACAGGGAAAGAGCCACCGAATTTTTCATTCTCTTTCGCTCCCTAATCACGAACGCTTTTTTGATTCTTGTTAAAAATTCATTTTATATGATAATGCAGAATTCTAAAGACTTTACGTGTACACAATCGTCTCAGATGTTTTCAAATATTTCTTAAAAACACTCTGCTTAGATTAGATCGCCTTGCATTTTATTACTTGAAAAATCTCCTCTCGCGGAATCGCCTCGCCTTCAATTTCATTCCTTTTTATAAAATGAATAAGGATCTAGTGAGTATAATTCCAGCAAAATAAAAATATTTCCATCGCAGATTTACGCGAGTATGTGTCTACGCGTGATAACTAATTGTTCTGTACACTCTGTACGAACGTAGATTTACTCAATACGAGAACCGTGCTTGTGGACGCTTTGATGATGTGCCCGTATGCGGTTCCACTGGCGACTGATTCCCGCGATTTCTCGTGTCTTAACAAGGCGCAAAAATAAACGCCGTCTCGACAGAATTATGAAGAAGTGCTCGGATGATAAGGAAGAACCGGAGACATGGAGAAAGGAAGAAAGAAAGAGACGAGCGTTATATATGTATAATATATAGAGAGGAATTCCGAGTGCGAGATTAATGAAAGTGCCGCAGGCAAGTCGGCACTCTCAAGGGATTCGAGAGACCATATACATATATGTGATATATAATATACGCGTATGTATATATATTTGAGACGAAAAGAAGAAGGTGCGAATGATGCTGTGAATCTGTCACGTGAAAATGAAAAAAAAAAAAACGTATGGAAAAGAGACAGGTATACAAGATCAAAATCATCATTACGAGGACGATAATGATCATAATAAGAATCGAGCAAAACGTCATTCCGGGACAGCTGATAGGACTAATTTACTTACATTTAATTACTGCCCTGAACTCGCGTGTCCTTCTCATCCAATTTTTGCTATGTATAAATATGTACAACACTCAAACCGTACAACAGTGTTCTCATTTTTTTTTGTTCGTCTTGAGACCCTCCTTATTCCAAGTTCTCAGGCTAGCAAAAAAAAGACAACGGCAACGGCACCTTTCGGTCCTGCCCACCCCATATAAAACTGCCACGTCCTGCACCCGTGAGCAAGCCATCATGGCAGACGTCTTCATTTATTTCTTAATTACTATACACCGATCTACAACCATTCCTCCTCTCATACTTTTTATTTCTTCTTCTTCTTCTTCTTTCACCCGTCCATCCCCA